>NC_143043.1:43242446-43482446 GCF_057628025.1 Oncorhynchus mykiss
CTTGGTCTAAAGCAGTGTTTACCAACCCTGGTCCTCCAGTACCCACACCAGAACACCCTTTCATTGTAGCCCCAGACAAACACACCTCCTTCAGCTCATTGAGGGCTTGATGTTTAGTTGACAAGTTGAATCAGGTGTGCTTATCCAGGATTCCAATACAAATGTGTACTGTCGGGGGTACTGGAAGACCACAAAGGGGGTTTATGTGGTCTGTCTTACCTCCTCTTTGGTCAGGTGCTGCTCCTTCATGACGTCCATGTACGACCTGGACTGCAGCTTAGGGTCCGGCGTTTTGCCCCCTGCGCGAAAGAGCACCAACAAGACACAGGGCAGCCGATTAGAAAACGCCCCCAGGACCCGGCTTCATAACACAGACAGCAAGCACAACAACACAGCCAGCTCAGCTAGGCCCTCACTTTTTCTTTAGGAAACATTTACTGGTTTAGTTCCTTAAGCTGAATCACAACAAGACAACCCTAGATACACAACATACAGACAGTCCTCTCTTGCTTGCCTTACATACAAACATAGCTGTCTAAAAAAAAACAGGCAGATACATTGAGAAACAGCGGAGGTTGTTTTGTCTTTCTTTCAAGGAGATAACAGGAGAGGATAAAGCCATCACTGATGCAGGGGTCCTGGGCTGTGCTCTCCAGAATACGTACACTTTCAGTGCCAAGGGTCCTTCTGCAGTCAGACTTCAACCGGCAGAAAAGAAGCCTAGAAAATGTCTCTTTACCATTAGTAACACTTTGGAAAAGGGTTGGAACTCACACACATAAGCATACCACCTGTGATTTGTTTTTTTTAACGTCACAAAAGAAAAATCCTCCTGGGGCTCAAACTTCAAAGTAAAAATAAATAAAATATCCCCCAGAGTGCGAATTACTGATAGCATTTTAAGAAAATGAAGTCAAGATTTTTTTTTAACCAAATCTAGGAATGTTCTGTGAGATAAATGTGTAGCTACTTTATGTAACCCAGGGCAGGGAGAGTATATCTATATATATATATATATGTAGTAACACGTATACCTGAGGGGCAGTGGAGGCAACTTTTAGATCCATACGATCAATACCTTAGTTTCAGGGGAACTGGCCACATGCTACTGAACAGTCGCTAGTTTGACCTTGGAGTCCACTGCTATTCCAACTTCGTAAATGTAGATCTTGACTTCCTTTTTAGAAAAATGTTTTTAAAATATATATATATATATTATGAATTACAAGATAAATCTAAAGCAAAAGACCACCATAAAATGGCAGAGGTTTCAATTTGGTAGAAGACAAAATAAAAGGTTGTTGGGGTATAGCTGCTTTTCCCCCACCCAGACAGACAACCAGCCAGTGGACCCTGACAAAACTGACAAGCGCACACTTCTGTCTGTTCACCATAACCTACACAGGATGAGTTGCTGCACCCTTAAGAGACTGCAGTACAGGACTGGCAAAGCAGTACTGCTGTAGGAGAGAAATTAAGGACAGTTAGTATGGGCCTGTGGAATTGCGGCACACAGATTTCTTGATATGTTTCTATTTTACAAAGATGTGAAATAGAAATATAATTCCACAACATATTTGTATATGACAGAGCTGTCTACATGCAGGTTTGATACAGCCCTACCCCCAGACTACATTGAGGCACTAAGGCCAATTAAATCTCAGACCCTACAGGCAAATTGTTGCATTACAAATAAATTGTTGCAACGTGTAAATAAACATACTGTAAACTTAATCTACAAGGTATGTGTTTAGTTAATCAAAAGCTTAATGGCTAGTCAAGCTGTAGTCTGAGAAATAGGTCATCCTTGGTTAAACTGACAGGCTATGCAGTTCATTCTAACGAACAAACATACATTTAAGCTGGCAAGACAAACAAGTTGTAGCCAGGTTTAGGCTTTGAGAAATGGGAATATATGCAAGTGACGGCTCCGTGCCCTGTGAGAGGTAAGGGACAGGACAATACTGGAGACAACGCCCTTTGGCCAAGGATTATACCGTCACTGTAATCCACTCTATTACTTAGACTCCTGGAGCCCAAGTTAAGATCCCTGACCAGACCTGGACTAAATGCCATTTAAAATGGGCTTGAAATCTGAAACCATAACTCACTAGTATTGTTGATGACAACTGCACTATAGTTTGTGTGTGAGTCTCATAATCGACTATGTCCTCATCTCTTCTAATGGAACTTCCCTCGCCCCTAGAAGTCTGACAAGCCTGCAGTGGTGGTAACTGACCATAAACTTGCACAATGATACTATAGTGGAGTGAAGGAGGAAGGGCCACTTGGAAGAAAAGGGTGGTAAAATAGCATTGCTTATTACGAGTGTTCTTGTTTTACACAGGAATACTTCGAAGTCTCAGATCTGTACCCAGGTGGGTCGGCAATCTGGGGCATTCCTTGACTGGGAGCCAAGCTTCAGACAGCCAGCACATTTCTGGCTTCTGACTGCCTCGTGATAGGGTGGTTTGTGTGTGCGGTAATGGGGTCATTGTGTTACCGCTTACTGGGTACAGCAGGGTGCAGCACATTGTATGAGCAGGTGAATTACCCCAAGGATAAGCATTAAATCACGAACAATTAAAAACATGTTGCTACTCACATTACCCAATACCTTTCTTTAAATTAAACAGTTCATGATATAGATAGCCACATGGGTCTGTTAACCTTTCGAGACACTCACAGCCGACCTGCCACCCATGTAGTATTAGGTATAATAGTCTGTAACCAAGACAACAACCACCTAACCACCTCTCCCTAATAACATATGGACCCACTTACTGGCAAAAGTTGTATTTCGCACAACTTTATTAGTTTACAATTATTCTCATTTTCGAGAAAAAAAAGCCTTGCATCTGCCAGGTAGACCGTTTTCCCCAAAAGTGAAGAGATTTTATTGAGCCAAAATTATGAGTGATAAAAGACACCCTCGGGCCAGAAAAGATTACCACGGGAAGGTCTTAGTCTGGGGAGCAAGCAGGTGCACAGTGCTCGAAGGGCTAAGCAGCAAGAGGTGGGTTGGAACTCTTGAAAGGCATCCATGGGATCATGGCAGTTACAGTACTACACATAACATATATCAGGGGAGGACACTATGGAGGGAACATGGAGGGGTGAAATTTACCGTCTGCAAAGGGGTCAAGACGCTCCGGAGAGATGATCATCTGTCGACGTCTGGCCTTGTACTCGTCTTCACGCTCTGCAATCTTAGCGGGCCGGTGTTCGGCGAACGGGTCGTACTGAGAGGAGAGACAACACAGCATGTTACAATACATGTCATCATGGTAAACATTACAGAGTTTGATAAGTAGCCATTATAAAAATGGTGTCTATGACAAGATATGAGCAGGATAATTATGCAAATCCAAAACATTAGCACTAAGATTTGGTGAAAGGTACTCTTGTCAGTTCTGAACTCCAATGTAGAATTCTACAGGAAGAGAGGAAGATGGTGTTGCAAACCTGTTCATCTGACTGTGGTATTGCATTGAGTATAGCCACCGGAGCGTGATATCCCGGTTTCTTCTGTCCAAGTAGACTCGTTGACGAGTCCTCCTCATCATCCTGAAAATAAGAGAGAGAGACAAGAGTCTGGTCAAGCCTAGCCATTTAAGGCAGACTCTCCCAGCTCGAGGACAACAAGACATATTGGTGTAGCCAACTCCATTAAAAACAAAGACTCTTGTGGAATAGCTGATGTCTGACCCCTAGGAAGAGAAAGAGGATTTCAGTGTTGCATATAGCAGATGACATGCAACACTTTTCCCAAGTTACAAAGAAAACATGCATCATCACATCACAGGATTTGACATCAGGACTTACATCCTCCTGTTCATTGGCCGCGATGGAGGTGACATATCCAGCGAAGCGGCTATCGCTGCCACCGTAGATCTCCTGATCGTAGTATCCAGTAGAGTCCAGGCCCACACCCTGATCTCCTCCCTCCTCCACCAGGGCAGCTTTCATGCCCTGGATCTCCAGGATCTGGGCCTCGATGTCTGGGGGGGAAGAACAACAGTCATTGACCATCTGGGCATGTTGACAACATCACCAATGATGTCAAGCATATTACCAAATCAAATGCGATTTTACATTAATGTAAATGAATAAGCAGCAGTGACAGGTTATACATTAACTAAAATAGATGCCATTGCAACTAATTATTAAGCTTGACTGCCATGCTCAAATCGTGCGCTGTGTTGACAAAGTAGGGCCTGCTAAATTAGTTTCAATTGTAGCTTGCCAACGACTAGATAAACCACATAGCTAGCAACTTACAGAATATCCGGCAGGGTTAGTTAGTTACGTTATGTAGTTCTTTAGCATTACCTTCAACGCCATCTTAACTAGGTAGCTTTTACAACACCAGTTTGTGACGCTGTAGCCATATCAATATCATAGCAAGTTACGCATGTCTACATCTACACAAACCTCCCATAAATAGTATCACGAGCACACTAATATATATATATATTTAAGGCAATCATGCTTATTGAAATTCTGTATTATCTAGGTTAGCTAGCTTAGTAGTTAGCGGGACGCCATTATCTATTATGCGCCCGGCCTCGTTGCGTCTAGATTGTCAACATCATGTCACGAATGAAAATAGAGCTAGCTGACTTATAAACAACAGATGCATTTTGTCGTATATTTACTATGAAACTGACGTTAGTAAAATTAGATTATAATAGTATTTTAAAACACTTTGTAAATAAATAATCTTACCTTCGTGTGTTTTGGCGATCTTCGCCATTTTGGTGGTTCAGTAAGACTGAAACCGGAAATCAAAATTAATTAATATCCGTTCTGCAAAAATAGATGCGCAGGCGTGTGTAAAACAGAGAAAATGTGCATTTGTGTCTAAATATCACAGTTCCCAGTTGCTTGAGAGGGACATAGCTGAGGTTTTTAAATTTCAATTAAAATACTTAACGCCCTAAAAATTTGTTTGGCTATGAGAAAACAGGAAGTTTTAATATTGTGAATAAACTAACCAATTCATTGGGTTTTAAATCAAAGTAGCACTTTGAGGGAACTGTTTATAAATGTATGCTGAAAATCCAAACGTAAACCACCATAGAATAGAGTATATATTTAATGTATCTATTATAAATAGACACAGGCCAGGCTGGGAGTAGCACACGGTAAGCTGAAGGGAAGCACCCCTGGAGAAGATGAAGTGCCCTGCTCAATGGCACATTAGTGGTACCTGAGATCAAATCAAATCAAATTTTATTTGTCACATACACATGGTTAGCAGATGTTAATGCGAGTGTAGCGAAATGCTTGTGCTTCTAGTTCCGACAATGCAGTAATAACCAACAAGTAATCTAGCTAACAATTCCAAAACTACTACCTTATAGACACAAGTGTAAGGGGATAAAGAATACGTACATAAAGATATATGAATGAGTGATGGTACAGAGCGGCATAGGCAAGATACAGTAGATGGTATTGAGTACAGTATATACATATGAGATGAGTATGTAAACAAAGTGGCATAGTTAAAGGGGCTAGTGATACATGTATTACATAAAGATGCAGTAGATGATATAGAGTACAGTATATACGTATACATATGAGATGAATAATGTAGGGTTTGTAAACATTATATTAGGTAGCATTATTTAAAGTGGCTAGTGATATATTTTACATCATTTCCCATCAATTACCATTATTAAAGTGGCTGGAGTTGAGTCAGTGTGTTGGCAGCAGCCACTCATTAGGGGCGGCAGGGTAGCCTAGTGGTTAGAGCGTTGGACTAGTAACCGGAAGGTTGTGAGTTCAAACCCCTGAGCTGACAAGGTACAAATCTGTCGTTCTGCCCCTGAACAGGCAGTTAACCCACTGTTCCCAGGCCGTCATTGAAAATAAGAATTTGTTCTTAACTGACTTGCCTGGTTAAATAAAGGTAAAATAAAAAAAATAAAAATGTTAGTGGTGGCTGTTTAACAGTCTGATGGCCTTGAGATAGAAGCTGTTTTTCAGTCTCTCGGCCCCAGCTTTGATGCACCTGTACTGACCTCGCATTCTGGATGATAGCGGGGTGAACAGGCAGTGGCTCGGGTGGTTGTTGTCCTTGATGATCTTTATGGCCTTCCTGTGACATCAGGTGGTGTAGGTGTCCTGGAGGGCAGGTAGTTTGCCCCCGGTGATGCGTTGTGCACACCTCACTACCCTCTGGAGAGCCTTACGGTTGTCGGCGAAGCGGTTGCCGTACCAGGCGGTGATACAGCCCGACAGGATGCTCTGATTGTGCATCTGTAGAAGTTTGTGAGTGCTTTTGGTGACAAGCCGAATTTCTTCAGCCTCCTGAGGTTAAAGAGGCGCTGCTGCGCCTTCTTCACGATGCTGTCTGTGTGGGTGGACCAATTCAGTTTGTCTGTGATGTGTACGCCGAGGAACTTAAAACTTACTACCCTCTCCACTACTGTTCCATCGATGTGGATTGGGGGGTGTTCCCTCTGCTGTTTCCTGAAGTCCACAATCATCTCCTTAGTTTTGTTGACGTTGAGTGTGAGGTTATTTTCCTTTGATATTGATAACAATCACCCTTACGTACATTGGTTAGCTGACGTTTGTCTAGAAACTAGCTTAAATTCTAAATGACCATTTTATAATTATATTATTAATACAGTCAATGTTATTACAATATGCTTGGCCAGATATGCTTGTAAAAGCATAACCTGTCTCCATATCACATTACTCAGTCAGTAGCATTACAAGAACCATGCTATGGGGAAGAACTAGCGGCAAGGGGATGAAAATATACAGTGATGGTTTTGACACCCTATTTGGTCCTAAACAGAGAGTACACACTGGCAGAATGCCTGACCACTGTATGGAAAGCGTTGACTACATACAGACTCAGTGAGTGTAACAGTATAGCTTCCGTCCCTCTCTTCGCCCCTACCTGGGCTCGAACCAGGAACCCTCTGCACACATCAACAGGCACCCTCGAAGCATCGTTACCCATCGCTCCACAAACCACTACTTCAAGGTCTCAGAGTGACGTCACCGATCGAACCGCTCTTAGCGCGCACCACCGCTAACAAGCTAGCCATTTCACATCGGTCACATGAGCATAGCCTATTGAGAGAGGCTCCCATAGACAGACCTGGCTCTCAAGAGAAGACAGGCTATGTGCACACTGCCTTCAAAATGAGGTGGAAACTAAGCTGCACTTCCTAACCTCCTGTCAAATGTATGACCATATTAGAGACCCATATTTTCCTCAGATTACACAAAAGAATTCGAAAACAAACCCAATTTTGGGTGAAATAACAGTGTGCCATCACAGCAGCAATATTTGTGACCTGTTGCCACAAGAAAAGGGCAACCAGTGAAGAACAAACACCATTGTAAATACAACCCATATTTATGTTTATGTATTTTCCCTTTTGTAACTTAACTATTTGCACATCATTACAACAATGTATATAGCCATAATATGACATATTCCATGTTTATATTCATTTGGAACGCTTGTGAGTGTAACGTTTACTGTTTATTTTGATTGTTTATTTCACTTCTGTTTATTATCTATTTCACTTGCTTAGGCAATGTAAACATATGTTTTCCATGCCAATAAAGCCCTTCAAATTGAATCGCGAGAAAACCCTGCTTACGTTGTGTCCTTTCAACAAATTTAGCACTAACCTTTCAGAGTCAACTATGCACTGTAGGTCGATCAAGTCAAGGCAACTCAATCCCACATCTCGTGACATTTTTGCACACGCACTCACAGCACAATGGAAAAAAAAACACAGGTCAACAGTTTTAGGGTGACGGATGTATACAGTGACCAATGAAAACTCTTAACAGATAACTATTCTCCAATCATTGCAGTAGTTAGAGAAGGCGCGTCCACGAAGGAATAAGCTGCGGGAGAAGTAGCTAGTGGCTGAGAGAAGCGATCATCGCAGTGAAGATGGCGAGAGGAATGCGGGGACTAAGGAGAGTCGTACTAGAATGTATAAAAAAGTTACCCGTCACAGCCAGCCGAGAAACACCTAAAAGGATTGGCGTAAGGTAACTGCTGTTCATGTTTTATGTACAAATGTAAATCCTGAATATGGTCAAGTTACTGCTAGCATTAGCCTACCTACAGTTCGCATTTTTTCTCGATGAAGCTAAAGTTCGCTAGCAGGTTGTTAGTTTAGTTTGCCTCAGCTGCTTTGTGTCAAGCCGGTCAATCTGCTTTTCTGTCTCAAATTAACTTTAGCAGACTACTTTAGCTAGCTTACTTACTTAAGTTATCTAACAGATTCGTATAACTAGCCAAACATGTCATTTTAGCTAACTGTTTTGACAACTAATTAGGGCTGCTGCCTGATTGCTAAATGTTAGCTATGGCAGGGGTACTCATGGGAATTCGGGACACAGTGGGTGGGTTGCGAGTTATGAGAATACATCTATAATCACACACTCTTTTTAATCGTTGGAGGATTTCTCATTTGGTTCTCGAACTGGGCACCGCCAGGCAGCCTAGTGGTTAGAGCATTGGACTAGTAACTGACGGGTTGCTAGATCAAATCCCTGAGCTGACAAGGTAAAAATCTGTCGTTCTGCCTCTGAACAAGGCAGTTAATTCACTGTTCCTAGGCTGTCATTGTAAATAAGACTTTGTTCTTAACTGACTTGCCTAGTTAAATAATAAAATCCAAGGTGTTTCCTTTGAAGCATTGGTATGTAACGTTAGTTGAGGCTTGTACAAATTGTTATTTTATCTATGGCATGTTTACAATTAGAATGCTAGTTGGCTAGACTGTCTACTACCTCCGATATCAGTCAGTGCAGTGTCTCTGCCTCTGGCTGAAATGGTTAACATGTCAAAGGCATTCATCCACTTAGCTAAGTGGCTGAAGTTATTAGAGAAGTCTGGAAAACTTCCATGTATCCAGCTACCTGTGTTACGCAATCTGTCTTTGGACATTATCTGGGGCTTAACGCATGATAACACGGACAGTGTCCTTTTGCAAAATGGTACACGACATCATATGGATATGTGTGCAATAAAAGTAAAACATTTACTTTCTGTTATCATTTTTGTCAAACCGTCTACGCATATAGTTTGACGCATGCGTTTGCTAAATCCAACGTATGCACCACACAGAACGCTCTGCAACTGCAACGCAATGCAGAAAGTCAAATGGAGGGAAATTAATTATCAGAAATTAATGGAGTTCTGGTTAACCCAAAATGCAATGACCCTGTCGGTGTGATCTAGGCATTAGGCACTGCCTAGAGTGATGAAACCAAACTCCTAGTTGCACTCCTCACTATGCCAGGAGGATGTTTTAGGAAGCTGCTAAATAGTTTACAATTGCACTGAATCTTAGGAGTTCCCATTCAAAAACACACTACTTCTGCGCTGTAGGTGAATTCAGTAGGTGCTCTTAATCTGACTATCAGTGTCTTGAAAACATAAATGGATTGAAGTTCGTGGAACTCACAATTTTGTATTCCTCACACCATGCAATGCTACACAAAATAACATCACGCAGCAAAGTGACAATACCCAAGCTGGTGGTGATGATAACTACTGTAGTCAAATCAGTCATTCTCCCCAATGCTGACCTCCAGGTATGTTGTGTGGCAATCACCAGCCAGGTGCAGCGGTGGCTAAGCTGCTGGCACCTGGCAGATGGCCATCATCTGTTTCTGTCAGGGACACAGCTGCCACCACAAGCATGTTCTCCACTAATGCGCCTCCCTCTCTGTCACTCTCTCTGTCACTCACTCACAGCTATTTCAACGCAGCTATTGCGTTGAAAGGAACTAACAGGCTTTCACCATAATCCTACCGGCTCCTACTATTCAGTTATTAGGGATTTACAGCATTTCATTTGAGTCAGTTGTGTGTATTGGTGTGCATATAGTCTTTCATTGGAATTAAACCACTGTTTGAATAGTCCTAGGTGTGTGTTGAGAGGTTGTCCTCTGAGTCAGAGATTCAAAGGTATTTTCTGACTCACTCTTTGCAAGTGTTTAATTTTGTATTTTTTTTACCCTGAAATAGTTGTCACTGGGGCAGCAGCAGGTGTGCTCACTGTGCAGAATTCAGTACGTTCACTTTACTGCTTACTGAACCGAAAATGTGACACCTGGAGGACCCTGTCTTTCTCAGCTTCAAGCCTCTGTAGCTGACAAGCCTTTCATTGGGCTAGTCACATAGAGAAGATCAACACTAGTTAAGCAGGTGTAAATGGAACGTAATTCCCTTTGTTATGCACTGTTCTCTCTATGCCTATACTGACCTTGAACGTAAGCATGAGAATAGCATACTATACACCTGCTATTTGTTTGGGGTGGAGATCAAAGAGATGAAGGTGTGTCTACAGATACGCCGAATTCTGAGCATGACTTAATTCCACCATCTTTTATGTGTGATGAAACGATGAATGAGGTCGAGCGACCTATCGGTTCCAAGTGGAACAACCTCTACTTCATTCTTTCAGATAGAAATAACCCCGTTCTCCATGTACTGTCATTTACAACTTGGGGTTTCTAAATGACAATTGTTTTAGATCTGTTTTACCTTTTTGTTGCTGAAAACAAATGTGGTACCAGTCATATGGCAGCAAACTGAAGCATATCAACTAGAAGTCTACCGATTAATCGGAATGGCCGATTTAATTAGGGCCGATTTCAATTTTTCATAACAATCGGAAATTGATATTTTTGGGCGCCGATTTCCGATTATTATTATTTTTAACTTTTTTTTTTTTTTTTTTTTTTTAATACCTTTTACTTAACTGGGCAAGTCTGTTAAGAACACATTCTTATTTTCAATGACTGCCTAGGAGCTGTGGGTTAACTGCCTTGTTCAGGGGAAAAACAACAGATTTTCACCATGTCAACTCAGGGGTTCCAATCTTGCAACCGCACAGTTAACTAGTCCAACGCTCAAACCATTGCACTCCACGAGTAGCCTGCTTGTTATGCGAATGCAGTAGAAGCCAAGATAAATTGCTAGCTAGCATTAAACGTATCTTATAAAAAACAATCAATCATAATCACTAGTTATAACTACTAATCCAGTTTAGCAGGCAATATTAACCAGGTGAAATTGTCATTTCTCTTGCGTTCATTGCACGCAGAGTCAGGGTATATGCAACAGTTTGGGCTGCCTGGCTCATTGCGAACTAATTTGCCAGAATTTTACGTAATTATGACATACATTGAAGGTTGTGCAATGTAACAAGAATATTTAGACTTATGGATGCCACCCGTTAGATAAAATACAGAACGATTCCATATTTCACTGAAATAATACAAGTTTCTGGATTCAATCATATTAATGACCAAAGGCTCGTTTTTCTGTGTGTTATTATTTTTATCATTAAATCTGATTTGATAGAGCAGTCTGACTGAGCAGCAGCAGGCCCGTAATCATTCATTCAAACAGCACTTTCGTGCGGTTTGCCAGCAGCTCTTCGCAAGCACAGCGCTGTTTATGACTTCAAGCTTATCAGCCTAATGGCTGGTGTAACCAATGTGAAATGGCTAGCTAGTTAGCTGGGTGGGTGGCTGTTGTCGATGTGTTCCTGGTTCGAGCCCAGGTAGGGGTGAGGAGGGGGACGGAAGCTATACTGGCAATACTATAGTGCCTATAAGAACATCCAATAGTCAAAGGTATATGAAATACAAATGGTATAGAGAAATAGTCCTATAAATACTATATTAACTACAACCTAAAACCTCTTACCTTGGAATATTGAAGTCTCATGTTAAAAGGAACCACCAGCTTTCATATGTTCTCATGTTCTGAGCAAGGAACTTAAACGTTAGCTTTTTTACATGGCACATATTGCACTTTTACTTTCTTCTCCAACACTTTGTTTTTGCATTATATAAACCAAATTGAACATGTTTCATTATTTATTTGAGGCTACATTGATTTTGATGTATTATATGAAGTTAAAATAAGTGTTCATTCAGTATTGTTGTAATTGTCATTATTACAACAACAAAAAATATTGGCTTTTTTGGTCCTCCAATAATCGGTATCGGCGTTGAAAAATCATCATCGGTCGACCTCTAATATCAACATCACTTTTCCCACAGTGAAGTTAATGAAATGCTGGCCTTATAACTTGATGAAATTTGGAGACCCAAGCTATAGGTTTCTTTAGCCATGCACAAATTACAGTATAGCGCCAAACCTACTGAGTTGACTTATGATTCTTAGAGTTTTAATTAAATGCCCAGACTTTTCACTGTATTTTTTTTAGTTTGTTTTATTTCTGCAAGTATAGCCAAGCATGTTGTGTTTGACTTTGCATATTTCTGGTTACTGGTAGCTTGTGGAAAAGGGATTCAAAGCAGTTGATCTTAGAAACCAACACTACCTGTTTTCACCAGAAAATGTCCTGTTTTTTTGCCCTGTGGATGTATTGGCTCCTTCACATGGTGGTTTTGTAAACGTCTGCAGTGTGAGAACATGAGCTCAGAGACCTGAGGCTCTGATGAACCATTGGCCACTGACCATTGATCTTGACATAGTTAGCTTTAAAAGGGCACCCTGCAGCAGCCGAGCGTAGCGTTTCTAATCCCATACGTACACCGACGGTTTGGTTGTTCAGCTATCGGGAAGAGGTGTCCAGAGAATTCTGTCATGCAGCCAGTCCATACATAGGAATTAGATACTTAGAAATTATTGTGAATTTGACGCTGATATGTGTGTGGAAAACTGGCAAATGTTTGGCCCTTATGATGTTTTCTGACTCGCCTCTCTCCTTGTTTCGGAACAGATATCTCTCCTCATGTGGGATCCTGATGATGAGGGTGCCACCCCTCCTGGCGGTCATGCCCAGGTCCACAGTCATCGTGGCCCCCACCCGCTCCTTCTTCAACCTGGCTGACACCTTCAACAAGAGGAAGGAGTACTCTGAGAGACGCGTCATGGGGTCAGTCACTGTGCCTCCCTGAAATCAGACCTGCCTTTGTCTGGGTTCAAATACTGTTTCAAATCTTTCAAATAATTTGAATGTCTGCTTTAGGCTGCCTGGAGTGCCAGTTGGTCATGGTTTGCCAGGTGGTCATGGTTTAGGAGTTCTCTATTAGTTCTATTGCAACAGTTCAGTGGAGCACAGACAAAGTTGCCCATTTAGAAATTATTTCAAATAATATTTAAACCCAAGTCTGCCTCCTAGAAATGAATATAGATACTCTGGTTTCTCTATGCATTGTCTGTCCTGCTCCCACCAATGACTCTCATATATCCAGTGACGGTCATAATCACTCAATTTTACACTGTTAAAAGCAACCCATTCTATGTCCTGCGCTATATTTAAAGCAACCCATTCTGTGTCCTGGGCTATATTAAAAGCAGCCCATTCTGTGTCCTGGGCTATATTAAAAGCAGCCCATTCTGTGTCCTGGGCTATTTGCCAGGCTGTTATGTAATGATTGGCTGGGAAATTGCAATAGTCTGACTGCGTTAGTCCCCGGGCAAGTTGAGACATGGGGGCAGAGAATGTCAATCATCCCTGTTAAGTAACAGTCTTCTTCCGTTGATGACCTTCACCTACATTACAAATAGAATTTAAGGTCAGAGTTTGGAGGACTATCCTCCCTCTGTAAGAGATGTTGACCCAGGCCTCCTCTCTCTCTCTCAGGTACTCTATGTTGGAGATGTATGAAGTGGTAGCTGGGGTGGAGAACTACCTTCACTTCGTTCCCTGGTGTAAGAAGTCTGACGTGGTGTTCCGGCGCTCGGGGTTCTGTAAGGCCAAGCTGACAGTTGGCTTCCCCCCGGTAGTGGAAAACTACACCTCGCTGGTCACCACAGTGCGCCCCCACCTGGTCAAGGTAAGGCACTGCAGTAGCAGCTGGTAACTCCCACCACTACTGTATATGCAGTGAGGGTACTTGGCTAGATCTAAGATAAGCAGCTGTGAAGTAGATGGACACCGGGTGTGTTCCTGTTTGTCTTAATTGCTGTTGTGTTGAATAGCTGATCAGATGTCACTGTCTGGAGAAGTGTTTACCATCTCAGGAACTACATACATATTATATAGCAATCTTATGAATATCGCAGTGGGCCTTTTTAATAAAGATGACCTGGAATGCAGCCACTGTGGTTATATCAGCAGTCTGACCGTGGCTGTGTTGACCCTCAGGCAGCCTGTTCAGACGGTAAGCTCTTCAACCACCTGGAGACGGTGTGGCGCTTCAGCCCTGGCCTCCCTGGCTACCCTCGTACCTGCACGGTTGACTTCTCTGTAAGTACCTCAACACACTGCACTGTGGGTATCTGGGGCACACATAAAATACACTAACCATGTATGCGTCTCCATAAGAGTTAGCTATGCATCTCTACTATCTTTGGCACTGTTTTCTTCTCTCAACGTTTTTTTTTTCCTTCTCTCGCACACATGCATGTATACATGATCATATGTCTAGATCACTTTCTCAACCATTCTCCACACCTCTCCACCTCCCTCTCTCCACCTCCCTCTCTCCACCTCCCTCTCTCCACCTCTCCCTCTCTACCTCCCTCTCTCCACCTCTCCCTCTCTCCACCTCTCCACCTCTCCAGATCTCCTTTGAGTTCCGCTCCCTGCTGCATTCCCAGCTGGCCACGGTGTTCTTTGACGAGGTGGTGAAGCAGAACGTGTCGGCGTTTGAGAGGCGGGCCGGGAAACTGTACGGAGCACAGACCATGATCCCCAGAGAGCTCATGTTTCATGAGGTGCACCACACGTAGCGTGCCCCAACGGTTCATCCTCTCTCTGCGCACACACACACGGCGGGAAGGGGGGGAGAGGTTAAATGCCTGAACACTGCAGTGCCTTATCAGAAAACCAATGATTTTATACCCATTAACTGCTTGTGGCTAGATTCTGTCCCCCTCCCTGCCCCCCCAAAAGACCCTCCCCCCTGTACCACCATAGACCCCTACTGGTGCCCTCTCACCCCAAAGAAACCATCAGCACCTCTGGCCAGTAGGCACATCTCAGAGCTTAGTGCTTTCCCCATGCGGTGAGCACAGGGCTCATAATAGCCCTCTTGTGGAGATATAAAAACTCTTCTACTAAGGCCTAAATAAAGTCTGTTTATAGTGAAAGGCTGTATCAAAGGATCGGCTTGTACATTTTTGAATGAAGTGTGAGCACTTGAAGATCGACGTTTCCTAAAGGAATGTCACAACACTGCCGAGCAGATGTATACACACGGCCGTGCCTACCTACACATACCTGTTCAAGAGGTGCTGTATTGCAACAATGTTACCGGGGACATTTCTGCTGCATCCCATATAGCACATTGTTCTCTAATGACCATGGGAGGCATGTTGTTCAGTTATGGCACTTGTGCAATATGTGTTTAGTTTTCTAAATGCAGCTACTTTTTCCCTAGAGATATCCACTGTTTAAAAGGGCCCAGACTGGCTAGGCAGGGTACAGTGTCATCCAAACTGTGTGTCAAATGGCACCCTATTTCCTATACAATATACCCATAGGGCTCTGGTCAAAAGTAGTTTACTATATGCACTACGTTTGACCAAAAGTAGTGCACTATAAAGGGAATAAGTTAACATGTTGGTTTCTTGTCTGCCAGTCAGAATACTGTCAGTGAGGTATCTTACCATAGAACCTTTTAAAGATGTCACTCTTATGTACACCCAGTGACCTTTGACCTGATCCTAGTGGAATCATATTTATATTTTATAACTTTAAGCATTCTACTCCTATAAAGATATTTAAGATAAGAACATGTACATATTGTTTTAAAGACCACAGATAAGAGTGCTGGCTGAACTATAATTGTTGTTTTGGGGATTGTTTTATAGTGCAAACGGAGGTGTTTCAATGAGCGAATATGTATAAACTATTTTTATATTAAAGTGGTGTGTGTAGTTCTAGTTGCACTGTTAATGTAGACTCCAGAACATTTAATGGGAAGTCTGTTTCGGTGTTGTGCCTTCCTCGGGTTTAGAGTTGTCAACATCTGATTGGTTGACTATAGACGAGGGAATCATGTGAGAGGTAAGAATAGAACTGACAGTAAGTTATGACTCCTGCTGGACAAATACAGAACCACATGCACAAGAGGAAACAATTTTTCAAGGACAGAAATGCTGTAACCAAATACCATACCAACAGGTTACCTTGCCAGAGACATGAGCTAAGATACTAATACTACATATTTAACCAGGAGAGCTCAATGTAGACTTGGGCTCTCCAACCTTGTTCCTAGAGAGCTAACCTGTAGATATTCACTCCAAACACAATTCTAAATGACCCGATTCAGGTTACCAACTAGCTAATTCTTGAAATCAGGTGTGCTAGATTAGGGTTGGAGTGAACCTACAGGACAGTAGTAGTCCAGGAACAGGGTGGGTGAGCCCTAACAAACGATCACCAAATTGACAGGAATTTCATTCTGGGGTGGATTATCTAAGTGATGTTAGCTATTGCGTTTTCCAGAATTCCAGTTCAGTATGTCTGGCATTGTACAATGAAATGATCAGATATGTGAAGTGTTTGTTCATGAAAGCACAATGGTTTTGTTCAGAACATTTGGTTTTATTAAATAAAAACAAATTAATGTCTACATTGTACAAAACATGTCAAATGATCACAATTGGTTATTTGCAAAGAAATAATGTACTGGGGGGAGGAGGAACACAGCTCAACACTTCTTGACTGCACGGTTGTTTATAGTACTGATTGAACACACAGTAAACGTAGGCTAAACATCTATGAGCAGTAAGTACAAATCCGGTCATGAGGACATCAATGGGTTTCACATTAACTTGTGGCTTGGCCCAAACTGCTGTAACTAGTCCGACCAACCTACAGTCCACCTCTGCTAGAAAGACATTCAGCTATCTTAATGCACAATAACCATCCTATAGAATTCTGATATGAATCTTTTGGTTCCAAAGTTCTAGAATATTTGAGTATTGAAATCAGACAAAGTAAAGGAATGCTCATGCGCCGCAATTATTTTATTTTCATTAACTCAACTGAAAAGGTTACGGTTCCTCCCAACATTACTTGGGTGAAACAGGACAAAGCTAAAACTAAAAGGTTACGACAAAAATTGACAGTGGCATGCCTGGCCAAGTTTCCTTTCTCCAGCAAACCCCCTTCTAGCTACAGCTATCCTGTGTTTAACCATTTATTCAAATCAGCCTCGTCTTTAATGTCAGGAAGTTACAGGCTTCATTACTTCCATTTGATAGAAATTACAATTTATCAATACCAGCATTGCATTATTCGCACTGGTTAGCATCTTTCATAAACAGTGAATATTCTGCATGTTGCTGATGGATGATGAGACGGCCATGTTTGTGAGGTAAATGGAGGGGGCCTCAGTTAATAAGGGGGGGATCATCAGGGCAGACTGGGGTCTCAGAGCCTCAGTTAAAGAGGTAGAGAGATGGAGAGAGGCTGAGCGAGGACAGGCTGGTCGGGTAGAGGGACGGAGAGAGGCTGAGCGAGGACAGGCTAGTCTGTTCTTCCAGAGGGTGGAGGGGAGACAATCAGCAGAAGTAGTGTGGTTCATCCATTTGCAGCTCCAACAAAACTCACGGCCATTCAGTTTTGGCAAGTCTGGGGGTTGGAGGGACAATTTGCCCCCTAGCCCCACACTGCCATTAAGTTTTTACAGCGCTTTGAGGTGGGCCTCAGAACATGCCACCGCCCATACCTCCCATACCTCCCATGCCGCCCATACCTCCTGGCATGCCACCCTCCTTCTCCTCCTTGGGCAGCTCTGTGACCACACACTCAGCAGTGGAGAGAAGGGATGCGACACCTGCAGCATCCATTAGTGCAGTCCTCACCACCTGTAGGGGGAGACAAGACTCAGTCCTTGTTGTAATACAGACATACACCAAGAGAGGGAGCCAGAGCACTTCAGCCGAGAACCTGTAATATCACTAGCAGCCATTTGCTGTCTATGCAACTTCAGTCTAGTGAAAGCATACACTGTAAACCTTATTGCAGCAACTAATCAATCTTGTATGAATAAACATTCATATAAAACTTTGCCAACATTAGTTCTGTACATTTTCCATCACTATAAAATGAACATGTCTATTGTATGCTGGGTGAATGACAGCGAAATGACATTGTAGTGCCGAGCTAAAGCATCCATACCTTGGTGGGGTCAATGATGCCCTTCTCTACCATGTTGACGTACTCTCCTTCCATGGCATCGTAGCCGATCTCCACCGCGGCCTGAAGGATCTTCTCTACCACTAGAGAGCCCTCCACACCAGCGTTCTTAGCAATTGTCATGGCTGGCACACGCAGGGCTCGTCTGATGATGTCAATTCCTATAGACAGGAAGCGATATACCAAGTTAAGCTACATTACTTCTGTCTAAAAGTTTGAAATGTATCTCGCCACTCCCATGTGACCAGATGAAAGCCTATTGGCAAGTTGGGTAAAGATTAAGAACTCTACTTACCAATCTTCTGGTCAGAGTTGATGGGCACGAGGGCATCCAGGGCAGGGATTGAGCGCAGCAGGGCACAGCCACCCCCGGGCACGATGCCCTCCTCCACAGCGGCCCTGGTGGCATTCAGGGCGTCGGTCACACGGTCCTTCTTCTCATTCACCTCCACATCACTCGTTCCTCCCACCTGAAACAGAACAGTCAGTGGGTGACTATCTCTTTCATGCATGGTGGATACAGGAGCAACTCAAATGTAAATCCTGTCTCACATTAGGAATCTCCTAATGTCAACTCATCCTACCCTGTTTTTTTTGCTCCGTATACAAACGAACAACAACTTACAGAAGCACACAAATCTGCCCAGACCGCATGCATTATTGTTCGCCACAAGGCTTCATTGTTTTTCCTCCATCACCCATGCTATTTCAATAAATAATTTTCCCATTGTGTTGATGGCGGATTGACTGATTTCGAAGTTTGGTATACGTTTATTTTTAAAGACGTGAATCGCCAGCCCATTGGGTATATTCTAGGCTTATTTCAATAGCCAGGACTAAAATGTGACAATATTCAGGACAATTAAAAGGACTAAACAAATGTAATGCAATTATACTGTCACCTATCCCTCTTAAGCTCTCTCTCTTCAATCCCCTCCATACAGCCCCCGACCTCTTCTCCTCTGACCTTGAGCACAGCCACTCCGTCAGACAGCTTGGCCAGCCTTTCGTTGAGCTTCTCCTTCTCGTAATCGCTGGTGGTGTTCTCCAGCTGCTCAGCGATCTGAGCCTGCCTCTTCTCGATGGATGCCGTGTCTCCCTTCCCCTTCAGCAGCATGGTGTCGTCCTTGGTCACTGACACCTCGCCCACCTGGCCAAAGTCATGTGCCTGGATGTCCTCCAGAGCAATGCCCACCGCCTCATCACCAAACACCTAAGGAAGAGAGAGGAGGGATGTCAGTAAAGGAAGGGCAGGATTTGAACAGGTAATCATTGGCCCTGATAAAATATTTTAAAAATGGTATCCATCTTTTAAGAGGGGGACAGAGGGTGCACTTCACCATTATTAGAATAGGGCCATTGGGTGCCGAGCTAAACCCTTAACCATGGGATAAGCAAGACTTTGCAACATTCATTGATTGATTGATTGATGAATCATGCCAGTGCAGACGTGTCTGAGACCAAGTGTAGGGACACTGGCCTGCTGTGGGATGCAGCCAGACAGGGATAGGAGAAGACATGTTTCTGTGTGCAGGGGGAATGACAACCGCAATGAAAAGGCTGTACTGTAACTTATCCTGTTTTTCCTATTCCTTTTCTCAAGTAGTGATTGACTGATATAAGTTGGGATGGTTACAGTGTAAAGTGTTCTTACAGTAGAAATGGATTGATGTCTGTATAGGCCCTACGGTGATGATTAGTGTAAAGTGTGCTTACAGTGCCCCCGGTGGCCACGGCCATGTCGTGCAGCTGGGCCTTCCTGTTGTCTCCAAAGCCTGGGGCCTTGACTGCCACCACTTGTAGTCCCACCTTCAGCCTAAAGACAGAGTAGAGGTTAAATGAACACACCCAAACTGACATCATCCAGCATCTACACATAAAGGAGGGCAGGAATAGCAAAATTGTCTACAGCTTTATTTTGAGGTTGACTCTTCAGTTATCAATACCCAGAGCTGAATGATGTTGGTGATATATCTCAGTGTTCTATATTAGTAGTGCAGCCATGTGAGCTGGTTCTGTCCCATTGGCCCAGGTGCTCAGTCAGTGTTGATGTGAAGGGGAAAGGTCCTTAAAACAGGTCCTTTACCTCAAGGGTGTTTACTGGTTAAATTAAGGACACTGACTGACCTGCTGAGGACAAGGGCCTGTATTCACCAAGTGTCTGAGCAGGATTGCTCATCTAGGATCAGATCCCCCTGTGCATATCTAGGATCAGATCCCCCTGTGCATATCTAGGATCAGAACCCCCTGTGCATATAATTATGATCCAAAAGCCCAGACTGATCCCAGATCAGAACTGCTACTCTGGGACACAGGGTGCTAAAGGGACAGGGAACTGACCTGTTGAGAACCAGGGTGCTGAGGGCCTCTCCGTCCACATCCTCAGCCACGATGACCAGAGGTTTCCGGTTCTGGTTGGCCAATTCCAGGGCAGGGACGATGCTCTGGACAGTGGAGATCTTCTTCTCACTCAGCAACACATAGGCTTCCTGAAACTCACACTTCTGGCCTGAGGGACAGAGATGAGATAAAAGCTCCAAAATGGCCAAATGTGGAGAATCAACATCATAAAAATACATTAAATCTGTAGATCATCAAGATCACCAGTGTGCTGGAGTTTCTTTTAATCTTAAAGCCACAAAATAGCTGGGCATGGTGGTGGGGTCATGGCAGACGGGGGACCTTACCTTTGGCTGTGTTGATGAAGTAAGGTGAGATGTATCCGCGGTCAAACTTCAGCCCCTCAATGATCTCAAGCTCATCATGCAGAGTTTTGCCATCCTTGACAGTGATGACTCCCTTGCGGCCCACTTTTTTCATGGCGTTGGAGATGATGGTGCCGATCTCCACGTCTCCATTAGCAGAGATGGTGGCCACCTAGCAGACAGAACAGAGCATTGAAAACTTTACATTCAACATCCAAGAAGGCTGTCTTAATATATAGTAGAATATAAATATTGCATCCGTCTATTAAATAATTATTTGTATCAATTGAATAAATATGAATATTGACTTATTTGATCAATCCATATTCTTAACACAATTGGTTACCTGGGCAATCTCCTCAGGTGTGGTGACTGGCTTAGACATCCTCTTCAGTTCAGCAATGACGGTCTCCACAGCCAGCATGACGCCACGGCGGATCTCCACAGGGTTAGCGCCTTTACTAATGGTGTCAAAGCCCTCCTTGGCGATGGCTCTGGCCAGCACGGTGGCGGTAGTGGTGCCATCTCCTGCTTCCTCGTTTGTGTTGTTGGCCACGTCCTGGACCAGCTTGGCACCGATGTTCTGGTACTTGCACTTCAGGTCGATGGCCTTGGCTACAGTGACGCCGTCCTTGGTCACCTTGGGGCTGCCCCAGCTCTGCTCAATGATTACTGTGCGACCCTGCAGGAATGTGGCAAAGGATACAGCTCAAAACACTTGTGTTCAGTTGTTCCTGCCCGAACAAGACACACCGTGGTGCACACGGTTCTTCGGGTGGAAATAAAACCCAAATAAAAAGTGATACAATAATGAATTGGTTATACATAACAGACATCTGACCCCTGGGTGAAATTTAAATAGGACAGAATTGTATATATTTATTTGGCACCGCAATATAGCAGAAGGTATAGTCATAGCAATTCCCTCCTCCTACCTTGGGACCCATGGTGACGGCGACAGCATCAGCCAGCAGATCCACTCCCTTCAGCATCATGGCCCGAGCATCGGCTCCAAACTTGACGTCCTTGGCGTAGGCTCGGGTGAGGTGGGGGGCCAGGGCCCTGCAGACTGGCCTCATCTGTCTCATCACCGTGGGTAGACGCAGCATCTCTGGAAGGGGGAGATAGAGAAAAATTATAGGGGGGCGACACTACCAATCATTCAGTCACAGAGCAGCCAATAAAAAAAATGTCATTTGTCAGCTGTTAGCTATCTTGTTTTATTTTGCACTTAAATTGTTGGTAAAATCTCAAAGTAGCAAACAGGAGTCCATGTTTGCCCTGTAACAAATGAATCTTCTGGATTATACCAAAGACTCCTTCTACCCCCCCCCCCCCCTCCCCTCGGCCCATATGTCACATAATGACTGTCTGGAGGTGACAAAACAAGCTATACAGTACAACCTATTGGCCTTCCATGATACAGCAAGAGTCATCAGGGAATAATTAACCAATGAATGACAGCATTCCCATGATGAAATACCCCTGAAAATCTCAAGGACATAACCCAGAGCAAGACTACAAGCAAATGTGTGTTTGAAGTCTTGCAGAAAGACAAAGAAATATCCATCTTACTTAGCAGAACATGGTCTAAAAGGGAAAACGTCAAAAGGAGAGAATCTGAATAAACTGTCACAGTAGGCTATCATAAATGAGCTTACACGTTGGCAGAATGTATTGTCTATATAACCCAAATCAAGGGCTCAGGTTAACATACTGCACATTTCTCAAGGTCCTGAGAACAAGTAGCATTTAGCTGCCTGAGTCCATGTCCGGCACGCTATTGCACAGTGTTGTGCATCCGATTACAAATTAATCTGAGACGTTCATTCGGAATCGTAAATTATTTATTTCTGTGATGGGGCGTTTGCTGATATTTGCGACATCGTTTCTGAAATGTCTTGAACCGGTCTTTTCCTGATTCTCCCCACGTGTGCGTAGGTCATGCGTCACAAGGTTAAAATCGCACAGCGTATGGAGAGTGCGCAGTAAATGCCTTACCTCAATGAATGAACTACTTAATTAATAAAAAAATGTACTTGTCGTAAAAATGTCCAGCACAAGCATTATTTGTCAAATAATGCTACATACAACAACATTTATATCGCAGCCGATACCAGCCCGAGGTAGCCATTTATTAGATATCCCAAATTGATTTTGAATAGGCATTTAAAACAAAAAAAATATTGGCAAGACTGGGACTACGTTAATTTGTCACGCCGGTATGTAGATGTATGAAGATGAAGATGTAGATGAGAAAAATGATACGTTTAGCAATCGTTTGGAATTAGGCCTAGTTGTGATGGTGACAAAATAGGTTGTAGGGATATGCATGAGTCAATGTTAGCCAGATAACGTCACCAATTGGGCTATCTGTCATTACCGAATTAAGATCAGAGCACATGACATCGAAATGAACGTGAAAATAATTGCATAACTAATGCTAATTGTTAACTAGCTACCTTCAAAAGCTGTAATGTTAGTTAGCTAACTACCAATTTAACTTACCAAATAGATAGATTTACGGAAAATACTGGAGAAACAACGACAAGTAGCGATGCCATAATTACCAGTGCCTGATATTCAGGGACATTAGGAGGTAAATTACCATTCCAAACGAGCATGGCTACTTGACTGTCCTTGCTGGATGGAGGCTTGAAAATACTAACGATGCTCGCAAAAGCATTGACGTTTGAGACAGTTCATTATGCTGTTTAGACTGATGCGCTACATAGATTTATAAAGACATAATAGTACTTACTTGTCGTTTGAAAGATTTTAGGCTGGCACGATTTGGTCGTCTGGAGGAAACTGAGTGATTAACGTTATAGAGTTGAGAAGAACGACCAGAGGTGTGGTGAATCGAACTTCAGAGACAGCACTGCACATGGCTTTTTGCATCCGGGTAATTTACTGGTCCGCCCCAAAACCTGCATAGGGGAAATATAAATTATATTTGCTGAAATTGAGTGACATTTTGTATCATATGTATTGTATTTCAAATTAATGGGCTATCTATGTACATGCATAAGGTAAATTACTTTATTTTGTGAGTTTATCGTGTAAAAAATGAACTTGGCACTGTAATGCTCGTTCCTGGGCACCCAGATTCCAGAATGTACTATTGGAGAAAAAAAAGAGGGGTCAAAGTTGGCACATTGTGCAACATTGCTGCGAATTGCAATCACATAAAAACTCATGAAGTATTAGTTATAATTTCATCATAACTGTCCTGACGAGTCCCCCCTGCACAAGTGTGATCATGTTATGTTTGCACGTGTTACGACGTGCTTTTTTTGCGTTATGTAGAGGTTATGGAATATTCTGGAACGGAAACTGTCCGGGAACCGTAAAGTAAGAACATTTGAAGACACGCATGCGCGTCCCAGTTCTCGATATTTCCTCACGTGGAGTTTCCGCTTCAGCCTGTTAGATCCACACTCAAGACGAAATCGGGGCTCAACATCACGAGGTTTCAACGACTATCACTTAAAGATGGTAAGGCATTCTTTCTCAAAACAATGTCACATAGCTAAGATATAATTTAGGATACTTAACGTTCTGCCACAAACATACTTGCTAGCTAGCTAGCTAGCATAACGAGTTTCATAACGTTAGCAAACTAGCTAGCTTGCTAATTATGCCTTGTTTTCTCTCAGACAAGGTCAGACAGATGTTGCCATTTTCAGTGTTCGCACAAATAGTCGAGCTTGTTAGCACCACTGCAAGAATACAGGATGAGATGAGTTTGGCAGCTTCACACTGCGCAAAGTACTTCAGACAATGTCAAGCGAGCTGCCATGCATGATTGTGACAAAGCAGATCATTAACAGTTAACAGACACCACTTGAAACATTAAATCTCCAATCGTTGGTTATTGGTGAAAATATACATCTGAATTTGGTATTGCTAGCGTTGTACTTAGAATGAATGAAGTGATGACACGTGACGTGAACCATATTTTGCCTAAACTAATCTGAGGCCGCATGCTGTGTGGATGATCCTTTGTGCACAAAACGTTAGCCATCAGTTTTTATTTTTTTATATATATTTTTTTAAATCTCATTTTACATTTCATTAATTGATCGATTCTGTTTTTTTCTGGTGCAAGGACACGACAATGAACAACGACAATATTAAATACCGGCTCCTTATCAACCACTTCTGGTTTACGTTGCTTCAGACGTCGTGATCCCATGTGCAACTGCGTCAGAGCATTTTAATTTGGTCTGGGCTATCCAGGGTCCTTGGGAGGTTAGGTAGGGTTTAGGGTAGGGAAGTCCAGGATAGCACTGACCATTTTCAGTTGATTATTAATTTCAGCACTTGCTGCCTGTTTAAACATTTCAGACTAGCCTATATACTACAATAACTTTAGTATGCAACACAATTCCAAGTTGGAATACTACCCATTACCCCATTACCCTGGGGGATCTGAAGCATGAGACAAATCTGAAGAACAGACCTTGAATGTTTTCTCTGGAGGTCTGGGTCCTTGAGACCACTATCTAGACCCCACAAAGCTTTCGTCGCCATGCCTTTCGTCTCAAGGACCCAGACCTCCAGAGAAAACATTCAAGGTCTGTTCTTCAGATTTGTCTCATGCTTCAGATCCCCCAGGGTAATGGGGTAATGGGTAGTATTCCAACTTGGAATTGTGTTGCATACTAAAGTTATTGTAGTATATAGGCTAGTGTGTGTGTATAGGGGTGTGTCTTGCTGACTTGTTCTGGAATTTACTCCAACAGTCCCGCCATGATTAGTCTAAAAGATTATCTGTGGGTCAGGGTTCTGTCCTTCACTGAGATCATGGTAAACATTGGCAGTACATCCCCCCCCCCCCTCACTGTTTCCCCTGTTTCAGAGATGCCCTTCACTCAAGGTCAAAGATAAATTTGCTAGCAGACTGGCAGCTGGTGTTGCAAATCTTCTGTTTTGGTACCTTGCAATGTGCTGGCCACATAAAGAACCCACACTCTTCTTAGTAGTCTTAGTTTAAGCTTGAAGATCGTCCTAAATCAGTATTCAAACAATTGCTTTCTTTATACCTGTCATTAGTGAATACAAAGGGTTTCTTTGTTGCCTTTGGCAGGCTCTACTTGGCAAATTGCATGGACACTGCTAGTTATCAAGGTCCATCCCTATGGATATTCCTCCCCCATTCTAATGTAATGAACCCTCTGATTTCCTGTTGCTGTTACAGAGGTCTGTATAGGAGAGTACCACTAACCCGTAGTAAGTAGGTTTATGAATACCTAGTTGATAACTTGACCAAACTTACCAAACCAAGAACTCTGGGAAGACGCCAAAGGTTTAAATGTACATATTCCACCAAAATGTCCTTATTTTCAGTGGCAGATGGCTACAATGCATCTCCTTTTGGCTATTTAAGGGGCCACTATGGGGGGCCCCCTTCTGCTTTTGTTACTCAAGTCTTTACCAGTTCACACAATGGATCTCAGGCTCTACCTAGTGGCTATTTGAGGGTATGACCATTGAATGCTAAGCACTCACTGTAGAAGAGTCCAAAACTCTTCAACTCTGATGTGCTATTTAACTAAAATCAGTTGCAAAGTTTGTTTTGTTTTTTAAGTTAGATTGCAGTGTTTTGTTTGTACATTGTCTCTGTCAAATTAAATACTTCCCCTTCGTCTTATAGGCTTTCAGGAAATTCCTTCCCATGTTTGACCGGGTGCTGGTGGAGCGTCTGGCTGCAGAGACTATGTCAAAGGGGGGCATTATGCTGCCAGAGAAGGCCCAGGGCAAGGTGCTGCAGGCCACAGTGGTGGCAGTGGGACCAGGCTCTACCAACCAGGTAACGTACTGCTCCTGTTTCACTCTCTCCGGCTAAACAATAGCTTATGGCTGTGCTGTCGAACTAACTGGCTTGTCTGTCTGGTGTGCAGTTGATCAGATTTCAATGCAAGGAGATTAGAAGTGTTTATCTTCATGGACCACATTGATACAATATAGTAATCTTTTGATGTGAGAGCTTGCTGCTCTGGCTTGTGGCCATAGAGAGAGAGAGAGATAGAGGACGCATATTTATATATGTGCCATTATAGCGTCTGACAGCATGGGCAGTGCCATTGGGGCTACTATTCATAGGAAACCCCACCCAGTTGACTACTTTAAAATGGTGCAAGCCCCTCAATGGTGCTGTCCATGCAAAAATGGCTTTTGGCCACTAGAGGCTTCTATCATTCTCTATTGTTGTGTCTAAATGTGTTGTCTACTGATCTCATTCAGAAAGGATATCTGACACCCATGAGTGTCAAAATTGGAGAGAAGGTCCTTCTGCCAGAGTACGGAGGAACTAAAGTTCACCTGGAAGACAAGGTATGTCTAAAAATGTTATCTATAAAATATCATCCTTATCTAATACAATGATTAGTTGTGGGAGTAATCTACATGTTCATTAGACTATAAATAATTATGACCACAGTAAAAGCAATTGATTCTTCTAATTGTCTATTCAATTTCCACATTTGTCTTTCAGGAATACTTCCTGTTCCGTGATGCTGACATCCTTGGCAAATATGTAGAATAATCCTTTTTGCGTTACAACCTCCATTCATCCTAATATAGGT
Source organism: Oncorhynchus mykiss (assembly GCF_057628025.1). NCBI lineage: Eukaryota > Metazoa > Chordata > Actinopteri > Salmoniformes > Salmonidae > Oncorhynchus > Oncorhynchus mykiss. The sequence goes on from NC_143043.1 coordinate 43,269,876, forward strand.
TGCCTCGTTTTTGTTTCTTATGTTATTCAATTGTAAATAATTCTGATCATGTTTTGTTACAATAATAAAGTCAACTATTGAATCTAGATGTGTTGCCTCTTTCATACTCCTGCCAAGCAGATATTCTAGATGTGCAAGTGGGGACTCTTCATGCTGAGGAGTGAGTTTGACAGATAACAAGTTGAATATGCATGAATTTTCCACAAAAAATCAGATCTGCATAAGACTTTGTTGAAGTACCAGTTGATTAGCAACTGGTTTGGGTAAATGGAAAAGTCCTTCCACTCCTGCAATACACTTGTTCCATGAAACTACTTTTGTATTACTGCAGATAAATATTCTATATACAGCAGCTTCGGAAAGTATTCTGACCCCTGGACTTTACACATTGTTTTACAGACTTCGATTATTGTTTTTTCCTACAGACACCATTTTTTTTACTCAATCTACACACAATGACAAAGTCAATTCAGGTTTTTAAAAATTTTAGCAAATTTATAAAACTATTACATTCACAAGTATTCAGACCCTTTACTCAGTACTTTCTTGAAGCACTTTTGGCAGTGATTATTAGAGGTCAACCGATTAATCGGAATGGCTGATTAATTAGGGCCGATTTCAAGTTTTCATGACAATCGGAAATCGATATTTCTGGATACCGATTTGGCCAATTTTTTTTTTTTACACCTTTAATTTAACTAGGCAAGTCAGTTAAGAACACATTCTTATTTACAATGACAGCCTAGGAAAGGTGGGTTAAATGCCTTGTTCATGGGGCAGAACGAAAATTGTACCTTGTCAGCTCGGGGATTTGTTTTTGCAACCTTCCGGTTACTAGTCCAACGCTCTGACCACTTAACTTACATTGCACTCCACGAGGAGCCTGCATGGCAGGCTGACCACCTGTTACGCAAGGGCAGCAAGAAGCCAAGGTAAGTTGCTAGCTAGCATGAACTTACCTTGTAAAAAAAACAATCTTAATATAATCACTAGTTAACTACACATGGTTGATATTACTAGTTTATCTAGCGTGTCCTGCGTTACATATAATCGATGCGGTGCCTGTTAATTTCTCATCGAATCACAGCCTACTTCGCCAAACTGGTGATGATTTAGCACTGTCGTTGCACCAAACCTAACCATAAACATCAATGCCTTTCTTAAATCAGTACACAAGTATATCATTTTTAAACCTGCATATTTAGTTAATATTGCCTGCTAAAATGAATTTCTTATAATTAGAGAAATTGTGTCACTTCTCTTGCGTTCCGTGCAAGCAAAGACCGTATATGCAGCAGTTTGGGCTGCCTGGCTCGTTGCGAACTGTGAAGTCCATTTATTCTTAACAAAGACCGTAATTCATTTGCCAGAATTTTACATAATTATGACATAACATTGAAGGTTGTACAACGTAGCAGTAATATTTAGACTTAGGGATGCCACCCGTTAGATAAAATACGGAACGGTTCCGTATTTCACTGAAAGAATAAACGTTTTGTTTTCGAAATTATAGTTTCCAGATTCGATCATATTAATGACCTAAGGCTCGTATTTCTGTGTGTTATGTTATAATTAAGTCTATGATTTCATATTTGATAGAGCAGTCTGACTGAGCGATGGTAGGCAGCAGCAGGTTCGTAAGCATTCATTCAAACAGCACTTTTGTGCGTTTTGCCAGCAGCTCTTCACTGTGCTTCAAGCACTGAGCTGTTCATGACTTCAAGCCTATCAACTCCCGAGATTAGGCTGGTGTAACCGATGTTAAATGGCTATCTAGGTAGCGGGGTGCGCTAATAACGTTTCAATCGGTGACGTCACTCGCTCTGAGACCTTGGAGTAGTTATTCCCCATGCTCTGCAAGGGCCGCGGCTTTTGTGGAGCGATGGGTAACGATGCTTCGAGGGTGGCTGTTGTCGATGTGTTCCTGGTTTGAGCCCAGGTAGCGGCGAGGAGAGGGACGGAAGCTATACTGTTACACTGGCAATACTAAAGTGCCTATAAGAACATCCAATAGTCAAAGGTATATGAAATACAAATGGTATAATAGAGAGAAATAGTCCTATAATTCCTATAATAACTACAACCTAAAACTTCTTACCTGGGAATATTGAAGACTCATGTAAAAAGGAACCACCAACTTTCATATGTTCTCATGTTCTGAGCAAGGAACTTAAACGTTAGCTTTCTTACATGGCACATATTGCACTTTTACTTTCTTCTCGAACACTTTGTTTTTGCATTATTTAAACCAAATTGAACATGTTTCATTGTTTATTTGAGGCTAAATTGATTTTATTGATGTATTATATTAAGGTAAAAGAAGTGTCAATTCAGTATTGTTGTAGTTGTCATTATTACAACTAAATAAATCGGCCGATTAATCCGTATCAACTTTTTTTGATCCTCGAATAATCGGTATCGGCGTTGAAAATTCATAAATCGGTCGACCTCTAGTGATTACAGCTTTTTACACCTGTATTTTGAGTTTTTCCCATTCTTCTCTGCAGATCCTCTCAAGCTCTGTCAGTTAGGATGGGGAACGTTGCTGCACAGGTATTTTCAGGTCTCTCCAGAGATGTTCAATCTGATTCAAGTCCAGGCTCTGGCTGGGCCACTCAAGGGCATGCAGAGACTTGTTCCAAAGCCACTCCTGTGTTGTTTTTGGATGTATGCTTAGGGTCCTTGTCCTGTTTGAAGGTGAACCTTCGCCCCAGTCTGAGGTCCTGAGCGCTTTGGCGCAGGTTTTCATCAAGGATCTCTGTGCTTTGCTCCATTCATCTTTCCCTCGATCCTGACTAATCTCCCAGTCCCTGCCTCTGGAAAAACATCCCCACAGCATGTTGCCACCACCATGCTTCATCGTAGGGATGGTGCCAGGTTTCCTCCAGGCGTGACGCTTGGCATTCAATCTTGATCTCATCAGACCAGAGAACATTGTTTCTCATGGTACGAGTCCTTTAGATACTGTCGTGTCTTTGGCTATGCCGGATTAAGTGATATGACATGCTATTCTATAAAATAATTTCTCCGTAATTAATATTACCTGATTGAGCTAATCATGTAAATGTAATTAACTAGAGATTCGGGGCACCACTAAATAATATTTATAGAGCTGTTATCTTCCGAATAAACTCTTAAAGACCTAGTAATATTTTACGTGGGCTATACTCAGCCTTGTCTCAGAATGGTAAGTTGGTGGTTGACGATATCCCTCTAGTGGTGTGGGGGCTGTGCTTTGGCAAAGTGGGTGGGGTTATATCCTTCCTGTTTGGTCCTGTTCGGGGGTGTCCTCGGATGGGGCCACAGTGTCTCCTGACCCCTCCTGTCTCAGCCTCCAGTATTTATGCTGCAGTAGTTTATGTTTTGGGGGGCTAGGGTCAGTTTGTTATATCTGGAGTACTTCTCCTGTCCTATTCGGTGTCCTGTGTGAATCTAAGTGTGCGTTCTCTAATTCTCTCCTTCTCTCTTTCTCTCTCTCGGAGGACCTGAGCCCTAGGACCATGCCCCAGGACTACCTGACATGATGACTCCTTGCTGCCCCCAGTCCACCTGGCCGTGCTGCTGCTCCAGTTTCAACTGTTCTGCCTTATTATTATTCGACCATGCTGGTCATTTATGAACATTTGAACATCTTGGCCATGTTCTGTTATAATCTCCACCCGGCACAGCCAGAAGAGGACTGGCCATCCCACATATGCTCTCTCTAATTCTCTCTTTCCTTCTCTCTCTCGGAGGAACTGAGCCCTAGGACCATGCCCCAGGAATACCTGACATGATGACTCCTTGCTGTCCCCAGTCCACCTGACTGTGCTGCTGCTCCAGTTTCAACTGTTCTGCCTTGTTATTATTCGACCATGCTGGTCATTTATGAACATTTGAACATCTTGGCCATGTTCTGTTATAATCTCCTCCCGGCACAGCCAGAAGAGGACTGGCCACCCCACATAGCCTGGTTCCTCTCTAGGTTTCTTCCTAGGTTTTGTCCTTTCTAGGGAGTTTTTCCTAGCCACCGTGCTTCTACACCTGCATTGCTTGCTGTTTGGGGTTTTAGGCTGGGTTTCTGTACAGCACTTTGAGATATCAGCTGATGTACGAAGGGCTATATAAATCAATTTGATTTGATTTAGACTTTCCACTGTAGAGTTTGTCATCTTATCATTGATGAGAATGTCTCAGATGACAACCGAACTGACATCATATTCATTAAATACCACCGCATATGTTCAATTGGTCAGATTACCAGAATATTGTTCATTTACCCCCACCTTCTGATGTTCCCAGAATCTCAATGTTAACCAAGGTGTTTGCAAATGTAACATCAGTAGGGTAGAGAGAGGAAAAAGGGGGGGAAGAGGTATTTATGACTGTTATAAACCTACCCACAGGCCAACGTCATGACAGTACCTTATGGCAAACTCCAAGCGGGCTGTCATGTGCCTTTACTGAGGAGTGGCTTCTGTCTGGCCACTCTACCCTGAAGTCCTGTTTGGTGGAGTGCTGCAAAGATGGTTGTCCTTCTGGAACTTTCTCCCATCTCCACAAAGGAACTCTGTCAGAGTGACCATCGGGTTTTTGGTCACCTCCCTGACCAAGGCCCTTCTCCCCTGATTTCTCAGTTTGACTGGGTGGCCAGCTCTAGGAAGAGTCTTGGTTGGAGTCCATTCCAACCAAGACTTGGCACGCCCCCATTCTAATCGACGGGCCTGTAGTGGAGCAGTTTGAGAGCTTCAAGTTCCTTGGCGTCCACATCACCAACAAATAAACATGGTCCAAGCACACCAAGACAGTTGTGAAGAGGGAACGGCAAAACCTATTCCCCCTCAGGAGACTGAAAAGATTTGGCATGGGTCCTCAGATCCTCAAAAGGTTCTACAGCTGCACCATTGAGAGCATCCTGAGGGGTTGCATCACTGCCTGGTATGGCAACTGCTCGGTTATTTTTCTTACTTTTTTAGGGATTTTCTTAAAACTGCATTGTTAAGGGCTCGTAAGTAAGCATTTCACTGTAAGGAGAGTTATATTGTATTCGGCAAGTGTATTTTACCTGTTGTATAATAAAATTTGATTTGGTGGTTCCAAACTTCTTCCATTTAAGAATGATTGAGATCACTGTGTTATTGGTGACCTTCAATGCTGCAAAACTTTTTTTAGTGCCCTTCCCCTGATCTGTGCCTCGACACAATCCTGTCTCGGAGCGCTACGGACAATTCCTTCGACCTTATGGCTTGGTTTTTGCCCAGAAATGCATTGTCAACTGTGGGACCTTTTATATAGACAGGTGTGTGGCTTTCCAAATTATGTCCAATTAATTGAATTTACCACAGGTGGACTCCAATCAAGTTGTATAAACATAGCAGGGATGATCAATGGAAACAGGACGCACCTGAGCTCAATTTCGAGTCTCATAGCAAAGGGTCTGAATTCATCTGTAAATAAGGAATTTCAGTTTTTTATTTTTAATAAATGTACAAACATTTCAAAACCTGTTTTTGCTTTGTCATTATGGGGTATCGTGTATAGATTGAGTAAAACATATTTAATCAATTGTAGATTAAGGCTGTAACGTAACAAAATGTGTAAAAAAGTGTGTGTGTGAGCGAGTTAGTGGCAGCAGGTAGCCTAGTGGTTAGAGTGTTGGGCCAGTAACCAAAAGGTTGCTGGATCAAATCACCAAGCTGACAAGGTAAAAATATGTAGTTCTGCCTCTGAACAAGACAGCTGTTCCCCGGTAGGGGGTCATTGTAAATAAGAGTTTGTACTTAACTGACATGCCACGTGTCAGTGATATATATATCTGGAGGAATGCAGTGGTGTAAAGTACTTAAGTAAAAATACTGTAAGGTACGACAAGTCAATTTGAGGTAACTGTACTTTACGATTTATATTTTGGCCAACTTTTACTTTACTGCATTCTTAAAGAAAATATACTTTTTACTCAATACATTTTCCCTGACACCCAAAAGTAGTCTTTACATTTTGAATGCTTAACAGGACATGAAAATATTCAAATTCATGAACTTATCAAGAGAACCTCCCTGGTCATCCTTCTGATCTGGTGGACTCACTAAACACATGCTTCCTTTGGAAATGGTGTCTGAGCTTTGGAGTGTGCCTCTTCTTCTATGAGGTTTAACGGCAGTTGGCATCCAATTTGTTGCATTACCGCCACCTACTAGACTGGAGAATGCCCATAAGCTTGGCATCTGTAACATCGTAACGTATTCGGCACATACGCTCCTACAGGATAACTAGCTTCACTTTGTCTGGCAAAAACTAAACTTCACAACTCAAAAGAACAGACAATGCCTCTTCTGTTTCCCCACCGTCTAACGACGAGCATCACATACACCGGGATTCTTTCCCCTCAGCTGGTCAACTTTTATATTTACTGCAACCCCAGTTATCACTCCTTTTCTTGAGAGCGAAACAACTTTTCTTGCCCCCATTTGTTTTACTCCGAGCGCCTTCTCCCTCTGACCAACACAAACAATTATCACTAGACCACTTCTGGTTACCCTCACCGATTCCACATTACCCAACTCTTTCACCCACCGCGAAATCACAAATGGATCAGCCAAAATGCAAGAGTCCACTTTTTCCATAAACTTCACTCCTGTCACTCATCTCTATCCTGACCCTCGGTGCATACCTCGATGTCCGATAACTTCACCCTCATTCACTTCCATTTACTCAAGTTGTATTTTAACGGGCGAATTTCACTTTTACTTTAGTCATTTTCTATTAAAGGGAGCTTTACTTTTACTCAAGCATGATAATTGTGTACTTCTTCCACCACTTGAGGAATGTCCACTGCTTGGTAGCCTTGCAACTCCCTGTCCGCGCCCCTGGTCACACACAAGTCAGTAAATGTGCGCATCATTTGCATCCGGGCATTCTGTCGAGATGGTCATGGCGGAGGGTACTGCAGTTCTGAGGAGGAATCGGCCTGGAACCAAGGCGAAGGTATGTTTCCACAAAGCGGAATACGATTGCATATGGTAAAGAGACCAACGGTGACCACGGTGGTCTTACAGGAACAGTGAATTTCATTCAGATTTGGTGTTTTGAGTCGTTTCTCTGAACGGTTAGTTCGTAGTTGTCTTTCCGGAAAATAGGAAGAGTCGGGCTTGCAACTGGGTAGCGTTAGCTAACTAGGCTAGCTAAAAACGACCACACAGAATTTGAGACTTGCTAGGTAGTTAGACTTTAAAACAATGACATAAACACCATCTGAAAACCACTTTACTGTTGATAGTTAGCGAACTAGTAGCTAACATAGTTTAAGTTAGCTAGATATCTAAGTTAGATAACAGCTGTAATTGTTGACATATTAGCTAGCTACCGTTTGTAACTGTTAGCGAGCTATTTTGACATGGCTAACTGTTCATGAGCTGTAGTCTTCAGCTACTGTACTTTAGCTAGCTGGCTAACGTTATATTATTTTCCATCAACTAGCTATCAAGCCAAGTAACGGTAATTATTTGTTTAATTATACGTGTCCCCAATGTAGCTAAATGTAGCTAGCTAAATACTGTATATTGTTTATTTATTAGGATCAACATTACTACTCTTCCTGAGGTCCAAACAGGATTAAAACAATTAGCTACATCACAACAAAACGCAACAGCCTACATAATAAATAAAACAATATATCATGCGATAAATTATTACTTTATTATGCAAATATACAATAGTGACGAGTCGGTGTCGTTTTAAGATTAGGGAGGATTTTTAAAATGTTTTATGAGCATGTCCTTATTTATATTACAACATATTGGATATTCATATTCCATTCACCCAGCTCAATGTAACCTCGATAGTTTTAGCTAGGTTACTACACATTATACTTCATGTTTCCCTATACCCATCATCATGTTTCTACAATCTAGACTGCGAATGAAAGTTTACAACAGGTGCACAGGTCAAGAGAAAAATTAAGAGTAATCAAGGTGGCAGTGACACATTTAATACGGCCTTGCGTGACACATTTAATACCTCCTTTGCAGACACTTGCCTGCATCTAGCTGATCTAGGGTGTAGTCATTAGTGTAAACGAGAGATTCTATTGGACAAATATATTTATCCCCGTTCTGTTTGCTTCCATTTAAGAAATGTTTTTCAACAGAATCTGCAGAATAAATACACCCCTGAACACACGCGAACACAGTTAACATTCATAGTAGCCACATACAAACGGCATGATTACTTTTCTAGTTGTATTCCTTCTCGAATCTACGTGCTCTCTTCCTCTCGCATTTTCCCTTCGCTTGTGGACTTCAGTGCACAACATATCAGCTCTGTGACCAGGCGAAAAAACCTTTCCAAACCAAACCTTCATATCATAATCGCTAACTGCTACACACAGCCTACATCGTTGGCACCATATTAGGTAATGTCATAGTCAACAAAACTCTACAACTAACACGTTAGTAAATCCGCTACAATCATGCAGTACAGTGTACAGTCAGCAGGCAGTTTAGCAGTTACACCGGCAGGCCCTGGTGTCAATTCATAAACCAAAAGCTTACCTTGACTTAGTTCCAGTTTTGGATAGCCATAGCATCCCTCTTTGTTTGAGTAGGCTAAACCTAGCTAAGAAAGCGGAAAAAAATACAAGAAATATAGCTAGCTCTCGCTTCTCCTTCATTTTTGAAGGAATTAATTTGTTTTAAAACTTCAACTATTGTCTTTCTCTCTTTGAGTCACATCTACTCACCACATTTTATACACTGCAGTGCTAGCTAACTAGCTTGTGTTTTCAGTAATAAAGTCATTCTCAGATCCTTTGATTGGGTGGACAACATGTCAGTTAATGCTGCAAGAGCTCTGATAGGTTGGAGGACGTCCTCCGGAAGGGGGTGAGAACCATGAGCTTCCTAGGTTTTGTATTGAAGTAAATGTACCCAGAGGAGGACAGAAACTAGCTGTCCTTGTCGTGGAAATATTCAGTCAATAATATTTCCCAAATACTGGAGCTTGTGAGATCAAATAGACTTTATTACAAAGTAACAAAAGCCGAGCTGGTGCATGAAGCAACTGCCTTTCCAGCCTCGGCACACACTTTTTATTCCGTTTTCATCCTTACGTTACACACGCAGTCACTCCTCTTTATGTTAATGATTCATCCCCTTGGGCATTTAGCCACCATTATCTTTTTGCCTTGAACTTATTTCAGCTTGGTTTCCATTTTCTTGTTGGCACAGAGCTTAGGGAATATATTCTATTGGTGGCGTAGCCATAGCAATGATACAAAAAGAAACAGACACGCATACTCCTAATGCAGGCACATGTCTAATGGTGCTTTTAGTAATACACACCTATGCTCCTAATGCACATCTAATGAACCTCATGGGACTGGGTAATGGCTTCCCTTATCCTAATGACCTATTGATTATTGGTTTCCCTTAGCCTTATGACCCAGACACACATGCCTTCCCTTAACCTAATGACCTATTGATTAATGGCTTCAGAGTGCACGTCTAATGGCCCAGACACGTATGGCTTGTGCTGATTCTGCTTACTACTCTGAGATGTATAATGTGCACATATGTACTGGAAAATTCCCAATATCATCCACCTACCCCATGGTGCTAACCTACAGAGTGTTGTTGAGGATACTGTAGACCTTCATAGCTTTAATAAATTATTTGGTGACGTGAATATATATGTTTCTCAAGTTTTAATGTCACAAGTACAGTGAAATGCCTTTCTTGCAACTATTTAGCATTGTTTTATCAAATGTATCACAAAAAAAATATGAAATTCCCCCTCCACTGATATAAAATTATTTTTTACAGTGTGTGTGTCTCTTCACAGTCCGCGTTGTGAGGTGTTGTTTTCATGTTTTTTTTACATCTGATTTTACTGCACGCTTCAGTTTCTTGATGTGGAAGAGTTCCGTGAAGTTATCTCTCTTTGTAGTCTGAATTTCCCAGAGTCTTTTTCTGGACTTGGGAACTGTGAAGAGACCATCTGTCTAGTTAGATGAAATATGAAAGGCTGAGAGGTGACACTATTTTGCCCTTTGAGCCATAGCCACACATGCACTGAATATGATTATGGCTCCCTCTCTCACTGCAGGATTTCTACAACTGGCCAGATGAATCCTTTGAAGAGATGGACAGCACGCTGGCTGTACAACAGGTGTGGTTGAGTTAGCTAGTGTCGCATGACTGTGGAGTCCATTTTGAGCTTCAAATTAGCCCTAAGTGTCATAATTGCAGAATGCTGTTCGTAGCTGTCAAGTGCCAAGCCTGATGCTGACATGGTGTGCTTTATTTTAAGATGGCTGCCTGCTTCCCTATATGATGCTTCGTAGGTTATTAATGGTTGATTATTGTGATCATTGTCACCCATGTCAGAACCTATTTATTTTAGCTAGCTAGGAGGATGATGGCAAGATGTTTTGATCACTAACCTCGGCACTTCCCATCCCTCGTTCAGTACATTCAGCAGAACATCCGGTCAGACTGCTCCGGTATCGATAAGATCCTGGAGCCACCAGAGGGACAGGACGAAGGGGTGTGGAAGTACGAGCACCTCCGGTACAGTAGCTGCACGACACACTGAGATCAAAAACCTTACTCCGTGCGGGTGTGTTGACCCACTGTGTCTACCTTTCTCCCATCTGATACAGGCAATTTTGTCTGGAGCTGAATGGACTCGCTGTGAAACTGCAGAGCGAGTGCCACCCAGACACCTGCACCCAGATGACAGCCACAGAACAGTGGATATTCCTGTGTGCTGCACACAAGACCCCCAAAGAGGTGAGTGTTACTAAAATCAGGATGAAGAATGATTGTCCATGTACTCTTATAATCTCCACCCCTCAGAGCCTGGTTTCTCTCTAGGTTTCTTCCTAGAGAGGAGCCTTTCTAGGGAGTTTTTCCTACCCACTGTGCTTCTGCATTGCTTGCTCTTTGGGATTTTAGGCTGGTTTCTGTATAAGCACTTTAGGACAACTGCTGATGTAAAAAGAGCTTTATAAAATACATTTGATTTAATTCACTCAGGATTACATTTTTCAGCTCAGCCTGCAATGCACTATTCTGTATTTAGGATGCATGTACATTGCCTGTGCTTGGGTCCACAGTGCCCTGCCATTGACTACACCAGGCACACGCTGGACGGAGCTGCCTGCCTTCTCAACAGCAACAAGTATTTCCCCAGCCGGTGAGCACACACACACACACACACACACTCACTATGTAAAGGAGTGCTTTGGTTCCCCACTCATACGCTTTCAATCTCCCCTCCCCAGTGTGAGCATCAAGGAGTCCTCAGTGGCCAAGCTGGGCTCTGTGTGTCGCCGGATCTACAGGATATTCTCCCATGCTTACTTCCACCATCGGCAGATATTTGACAAGTATGAGGTAAGTTGAAGGTTCACACTTCCCAAATAGACTTGGCAGTGAAGTATGATTTGGGCTCTTCACACCAATTGAAAATGACAGTAAAGCTTCATTGGGACATTCATTACTTGTTTGAATTAGAACATATAATGCACTTATCCACACCATATGTGCAACCGATTGAGCAGGAAATGAGTGATTACCAACTCCTTTATTCTCCGTATGTGGCCAACCAGCTATGAACATATTCCATCTTGTAGTAGTCCCATGTTAAGCCAACAGGTGGCACTACAGACTTAGACAATAGGGAAACACTGGACTGATACTGTCTACCGGAGCTGAATAGAGTCTGGGACCTGTGCATGTCCATAATGGCCACTTCATGGTCTACTGTACTCATGCCCTGTGGAGTTCAGCCATGTAATAACTCCAAGCAGACCAAAGCTATGGCTCTACATACAAGTTCTGATTCTGGATGCTGATTAGCTGCGTTCCAGACATGATTTACTTCATGACAAATCACGACTGTGACAGTATGGCTTCATACTAAATGGTCAGTCAGCCTCTAAACTAGTGCATCAGACCTCAGATCGCATCAAGTCATCCTCTTGTTTAGGGGTTGAGGCTGTTTCTGGACAGGGCCCAACTCTCATCCTCTTTCCTTCCCTGTAGAACGAGACGTTTCTGTGCCATCGGTTCACACGCTTCGTGATGAAGTACAACCTGATGTCCAAGGACAACCTGATTGTTCCTATCCTGGAGGAGGAGGTCCAGAACACCTCAGCTGGGGAGAGCGAGGCCTGAGAGGAGAGCTGCACACAGGAGACCAGATGTGAGTTCAAATACTAGTATTCAAATACTGCTTGATTGAGCTTGCCTGTTGCAATGAAACCAATGAGAGTCCCACAAGGCAAATTCCACCCACCTGGTACTCCAGGCAGGCTAAAGCAAACACTCAAAGTATTTGAGATAGTATTTTAACCCAGGTCTGATGCAGCTACACACTAGCCAGACTCACTACTCTGTGGGGAATGTTACTTTAACCTATTGAGCAGCTAGATTTACAAAACCTACATTTAACCATAATGTGTTGATGGCAAAGGCACACCCTTATGGGCTCCCTGTATATAACCCCTGCTGCCCCCCCCCTCCTATCATGTGTTTGCTGGTGCTTTGCTTTCTCCGCGTTACTTTTGTTCTCTCTCATTGAATTCCAAATAGACTCCTTGCCACTCCTGTAGATCTGAGGCTTGGATAGCTGGAAGAATATGCAGACATTTCCAGGAAACCCATTTGGAGGCAAGATGAAGCTATGACCATAATGCTTCTCTGTATCCAATCTTCTCTAGTTTACAGGTGTACCTAGGGTTCAGAGGCTAGGGGTCCATTTGTGGTTCAGAAGCCCTCTATGCTTGTGTTGCTCTGAGTACACACCGCTCTCATCATTAAGTTATTTTGTGGGAGGAGTCTTGTCTATCCGCCCCACTTTTTATTTTCCTTTAAAATAATTACATTGTTACTGTCGACATTTGTCTTAATAAAAAAATACTATTACCCTGTTGTTGACTCCCAAAAAAATCAATTTATGTATAATTTGGCCCCATCTGTTATGACTTTATTTTTAAACGTCATGGGAACATTTGAGGTGTACACCTCAACACCTGGATGAAGGCAGATGTGAGTGTGGGGCCACTGCTGGAACCGTCAAGAATTAACTTGTCCTGTCCATGGCCTCTCCTATTTAGCCCAGTGCTTTAAAAGTAAATAATTGGTCAGTAAATGTGAGAATCATGGGCATGTGTTTTTCTAAAGTGGACACAGCTGAATAAGGAGAAATAAACACTGATGACAAAAGGAAGCAAAATATAAAAAATTCTCGTAACTGATTTGTTTCACCATCCCCAAAACAAGGGGGCTCATAAACCTGTGTTGTATAACTACAAATGTCCATCATTGTGGTCTCTTATACAAATGCCATCTCCCTTTAACACAATAGGGCCTTTGTCTGAAGAACTGAGGAAAGGAATCATCACCGGGCAGAATGAAAACAATTATGGTACTGGTTATCAGGCCTCAAAATAATAACTACCAGCTATTTCTAATGACAATGGGTGCAGGAATAGAATCTGATGCCAATGAATAAAAATGATGACATCCTGAACAGATCAGTGAACAATCAGACAACACATGTATAGCCCTAATGTACATATCTAGAGAAGGTTCTGTATGTTATCAATTCATTCCCAGGCAACCCTGTGGCTTGGCAGTCTGGTATGTGGAAATAAAACTCACCCATGCAATTACTGTACAAATAATCTTCTCCAGGCCTGAACTCAAACACCCCTAGTTTGACAACTATCACAGGAAGATGTCTGTTTGAATAATATTGCTAAATGCTGCAAGGCCCTAGACAGTAGCACCAACACACAGCGAGCGTGTGTTTGTCCGCCTGGTACGTTTCCATCCAGCTGGGTGTGTTTGAGACAACAGGGGAGAGGAGCTGGTGGCAGGAAAGGGAATACCTAGTCAGCTGCACTACAATGTATTCAACCCAATGGAGCTGTGCTTCTGGCCCGTGTCACCATGTGCCAGAGTAGGTGTGATGTTACACGTCAGAGGATGAGATAAAGTTGTATTGAACGGGGGTGTTGGCAGTTCTGGGGGAGGGGGTCCCAAAACATGGGGACACGTTCCAACAACCAGGTGTGTAGTTGGTCAGAGTTCAATCCAGGGGTCTGTATGGAAGCTTCTTCCTGGTTCCCCCGGTCATTGTGGAGATGTCCTGTGCTTTCTGCTGGTCACAGTTGTGTGAATGTGTGCGTGTTCTTTCTCATCATATGAAAAGGGTGCTGTGTGAATCTGGACTGTGTGAGGGTACGAACAAAGGTGTCTCGACAGCCTGCTTTTCCCAACAAAATGTATAAAAATAACACTTCAGAATTTAAAAAACACAGTGCCAAGTTTAGCTTTTCTAGTATTCTTGGTTAGGGAAGCGATTAGAGGAATAGATGGGGGGGTGTATATATGTGTCCATTTCAGGGGTCACATGCAGGTCACCTCTGCCGCCCCGTCATCATGCTCCAAGCCCCCCTCTAGGTGGGACAGGGTGCTGGGGTACCCCCCTCCGAAGACGGGGAACCCCCCGATACCCCCAGCGGTGGGGGACAACTCCACATTGGGGGGTGTTAGGGGGCTGTCCACACCTCGACTCACAGAGCGAGTGGACACGTCGCGCTGAATGGACCCGGCCTTGGAGAGGACAGAATAAGAGGAAGAGTCTTTCATGTGTCTGGTGGTGACATTACGCAAATAAGTCACCGGTCATTCAAATATCTAGTAAAAGCAACATGCAGATGTGTGTAACGGCAACTAGCTTTCAGTCTCACTTCAGAATTAGACATTTCCAAGTTGAGTGTTTAAGGTTAAATTCAGGCATTATAGTGTAGCAATTTAAAACCTCTTAAGGATCTCTACAGATCGGTGTCCCACCCTCGGGACGGTTGAGCTAAAGTGCGTTTATATGAATAGCATGACGTAAGTAACCAGGACATAAACTAATTAACTGCACTTTCCAATTTACAGTAGCTATTAGTGAAAGAATACCATGCTATTATTTGAGGAGAGTGCACAGTTATGAACTTAAGTTATTAATAAACCAATTAGGAACATTTGGGCAGTCTTGATACATTTTGAACAGAAATGCAATGGTTCATTGGATCAGTATGTTACTGGGTATGTTATTTTAGGCAAAAATTGAATAAAAAAGGGTCAGATCCTTATTAATACAATTAATTGATTTGTATGATACTGCTACATCTCACTTTGCTTTCATTTTCCACTTCCCTTTATCATATTAAAAAATCCACAGTGTTTTTGTTCTACAACAGGAAAGCTGCTAACTGAAACCAAGCCCTCACATGGTTCCTCTGTGGTATTGAAGAGGTCTTGATTGGTCTCTGTAGGAACACCACATGCTTGGTTGCCAGGTTACCATCACTAGACAAAACACACAACATTACAAACGTTTATGAAGGAAAACAGTCAAATTTGGCGTGATGACCCGGGCTACAAAATTGACGTGTTTGTTCTGGACCATCAGGCAGTGGTGTAAATTAAGTGAAAATATTTAAAGTACTACTGAAGTAGATTTCTGGGGAATCTGTACTTTACTATTTATATTTGACAACTTTTACTTCACTACATTCCTTAAGAAAATTACATACATTTTCCTTGACACCCAAATGTACTCGTTACATTTTGAATGCTTAGCAGGACAATTTTTTAAATAAAATTCACACACTTATCAAGAGAACATCCCTGGATCTCCCTACTGCCTCTGAAGGACTCACTAAACACATGCTAAGTTTGTAAATTATGTCGGAGTGTTGGAGTGTGCCTCTGGCTATCCCTAAATTAAAATAAACAAGACAATTATGCTGTCTGATTTGCTTAATATAAGGAATTTGAAATGATTTAGTATATTTCAAACCCAATACTTGTAGACTTTTACTCAAGTTCTATTTTACTGGGTGACTTACTTGAGTCATTTTCTATTAAGGTATCTTTACTTTTACTCAAGAATGAAAATTGTGTACTTTTCCCTCCACTGCCATCAGGCAACACACAAAACATTTAAGTGCAATGTCAGGTTCATCACTTGAGTACAGAGACTTGAGCCAAGACTGGTCCAACAACATTAATATCAAAATGTCCATCAATTATGTGTGTTACCTGTCATGGCGGATGATATGTGTGGGCAGGACACAGGTGAGCAGCCAGCCGAACTCAGCCAGTGTGTGAAGGAGTGGCCCGTAATCTGTCTTCACATCAGAACCCTACACAGCACAACAATGTTGTCAAACACTGGATAAAGGTAATTGTTGAATGTTTTCTACACTTGTTTATCCATCTTCTTGTGTTACCATTAGGGTTGCTGACACACAAACAATCTCCACCCCCCACAGACATGATGCTAATCTCCCCCAACACAGACACAAGCTAATCACCCCCCCCCCCCCCCACACACACACAGTGCTAATCTCTTCCTCCCACACACACACAATGCTAACCTCTCTCTCCCTACAGGATCTTCCCTAGGGAATACCTACTGCAACACATTCACCTGTCCTCACTGACTGACCCGCGCATGCACGCACACACACACACACACGGCCCTCTGACCTCGATGACGATCCACTGCTCCACTACGATAGTGTCATTGGCAGGAGGGGCAGTGCTTCTCTCCTCATAGACAAACAGCCCCTCTAGTGACCTGGGCACAGGCTCACCTGACAACAACACACACACACACACACACACACAGTAAACTATACTGAACAAAAATATAAACGCAACATGCAACAATTTCCAAGATTTTACCGAGTTACAGTTCATATAAGGAAATCAGTCAGGTTAAATAAATAAATCAATCTATGGATATCACATTACTGGGAATACAGATATACATCTGTTGCTCACAGATACCTTAAACAAAATAATTGTAGGGGTGTGGATCATAAAACCAGTCAGTATCTGGTGTGACTACCATTTGCCTCATGCAGCGCGACATCTCTTTCGCATAGAGTTGATCAGGCTGATGATTGTGTCATACACATCAATCAAGAGCATCACAAATATGCTCAAAGAGTGACATGTCTAGTTAGAATGCAGGCCATGGAAGAACTGGGTCATTTTCAGCTTCCAGGAATTGTTTACAGATCCTTGCGATATGGGGCTCTGCATTATGCTGAAACATGAAGTGATGACGCCGGATGAATGGCACGACAGGATCTCATCACGGTATCATTAAAATTTCCACCGATAAAATGCAATTTTGTTCGTTGTCCGTAGCTTATGCCTGCCCATACCATAACCCCACCATGGGGGCACTGTGTTCACAACGTTGACATCAGCAAACCGCTTGCCCAGACAACACCATTACAAGTGGTCTGCGGATGTGAAGCCGGTTGGACGTACTGCCAAATTCTCTAAAACGACGTTGGAGACGGCTTATGGTAGAGAAATTAACATGACATTTTCTGGCAACAGCTCTGGTGGACATTCGCACATTCAGATCAAATAAAAATGTTATTTGTCACATGCGCCGAATACAACAACCGTGAAATGCTTACTTTACACGCCCTTAACCAACAATGATGTTAAAAATATTTACTCAAATTAAAGTACAAAATAAAAATGAAAAGTAACACAATAAAATAACAATACCAAGGCTATATACAGGGGGTACCATTACCGAGTAGCCATTTGATTAATTGTTCATTGCCATTTGTCTTATGGCTTAGGGGTAGAAGCTGTTAAGGAGTCTTTTGGACAGATTTAGCGCTCTGGTACCATGCGGTAGCAGAGAGAACAGTCTTTGACTTGTGTGGCTGCAGTCTAACAATTTTTTGGGACTTCCTCTGACACGCCTAGTATAGAGGTCCTGGATGGCAGGAAGCACTACCCTCTGTAGCGCCTTATGGTCAGATGCTGAGTAGTTGCCATACCAGGCGGTGATGCAACCGGTCAGGATGCTCTCGATAGTGTAGCTGTAAAAACAATTGAGAATCTGGGACCCATGCCAAATCTTTTCATTCTCCTGAGGGGGAATAGGCATTGTCGTGCCCTCTTCATGACTGTATTAGTGTGTTTGGACCATGATAGTTTGTTGGTGTTGTGGACACCAAGGAACTTGAACCACCTGACCCGCTCCACAACAGCCCCATCAGGAAGTCCAGGCTCCAGTTGCATAGAGAGGTGTTTAGTCTCAGGGTCCTTAGCTTAGTGATGAGCTTTGTGGGCACTATGGTGTTGAACGCTGAGCTGTAGTCAATGAACAGCATTTTCACATAGGTGTTCCTTTTGTCCAGGTGGGAAAAGGCAGTGTGGAGTGCAATTGAGATTGCGTCATCTGTGGACTTGTTGGGGCGGTATGCGAATTGAAGTGGGTCTATGGTTTCCGGGATGATGGTGTTGATGTGAGCCATGACCAGCCTTTCAAAGCACTTCATGGCGGTAGTCATTTAAGCAGGTTACCTTGGCATTCTTGGGCTCAGAAATTACGGTGGTCTGCTTGAAATATATAGGTATTCCAGACTCGGTCAGGGAGAGGTTTAAAATGTCAGTGAAGACACTTGGTCCACGCATGCTTGGAGTACACGGCCTGGTAATCCGTCAGGCCCTGCGAATGTTGACCTGTTTAAAGGTCTAGCTCACATCGTCGACGGAGAGCGTGATCACACAGTAGTTCGGAACAGCTGGCGCTCTCATGCATGCTTCAGTGTTGCTCGCCTCGAAGCAAGCATAAAAGGCATTTGGCCAATCTGGTAGGCTCGTGTCTCTAGGCAGCTCGCGGCTGGGTTTCCCTTTTACAGACTACAGAGTTTGTAAGCCCTGCCACATCCGACGAGCCTCAGAGCCAGTGTAGTAGGATTCAATCTTAGTCCTGTATTAACGCTTTGCCTGTTTGATGGTTCGTCTGAGGGCATAGTGGAATTTCTGCCAATTGCACACTCCCTCAAAACTTGAGACATCTGTGGCATTGTGTTGTGTGACAAAACTGCACATTTTAGAGTGGGCTTTTATTGTCCTCAGCACAAGATGCAGCTGTGTAATGATCATGCTGTTTAATCAGCTTCTTGATATGCCACTCCTGTCACGTGGATGGATTATCTTGGCAAAGCAGAAATGCTCACTAACAGGGATGTAAACAAATTTGGGCACAAAATTTGAGCTAAATAAGCTTTTTGTGTGTATGAAACATGTCTGGGATCTTTTATTTCAGCTCATGAAACATGGGACCAACACTTTACATGTTGTGTTAATATTTTTGTTCAGTGTATCAACACACAACGCATATCAACCAGAAAACATAAAACTCATACATAAATCTGAGTTACATGAATGCAATCGGGGGACAGATGTGCGTCACCAGATACCTTGTGCGATGTATTGTTGTCTCTACCTTCTTGCCCTTTGTGCTGTTGTCTGTGCCCAATAATGTTTATACCATGTTTTGTGCTGCTACCATGTTGTCTTAGGTCTCTCTTTATGTAGTGTTGTGTTGTCTCGTTGTGATGCGTTTGGTCCTATATTTATATTGTATTTATTTAAATTTTTTAAATCCCAGGCCCCCGTCCCCACAGGAGGCCTTTTGATACGCCGTCATTGTAAATAAGAATTTGTTCTTAACTGACTTGCCTAGTTAAATAAAGGTTAAATAAAATACCTTAACAGTAGCTGTTGAACTGCAACGTGAACAATGCTCTGCGAGGCAGTGAATTCTAGTCAGTACTGAAAGTATGTCATTGGCATGACAATGAGCTAGTTAAAGACACGAAGAAGTAGGCTGTATGTGAGCGAGAGTCCCCCGTGTGCTATACTCTCAGGCCCCAGATGTCTACAAATGATGTGGATTTTATGCTGCCAGTCTATGGTGCAACAAGAAGCCAGGTTGGGAAGAGAGGTCCAAATATAGCCACAGTGGAAGAAGAGGGAGGGAGAGGGAGGGGAAAAGAGGAGGAGGGAGAGAGAAG
Organism: Oncorhynchus mykiss; assembly: GCF_057628025.1. Lineage (NCBI taxonomy): Eukaryota > Metazoa > Chordata > Actinopteri > Salmoniformes > Salmonidae > Oncorhynchus > Oncorhynchus mykiss. The sequence continues at coordinate 43,289,761 of NC_143043.1, forward strand.
GGAGTGAGGAGGAGAGAGCAGGAGGTGGAAAGGTGGGAGAGAGGAGGAGGAGGAGGGATAGAAGGGGGAGGAGAAGGAAGGAGGAGAGAGCAGGAAGAGCAAGAAGGAGGAGGGATAGAAGGGGAGGAGAAGGAAGGAGGAGAGAGCAGGAAGAGCAAGAAGGAGGAGGGATAGAAGGGGAGGAGAAGGAAGGAGGAGAGAGCAGGAAGAGCAAGAAGGAGGATAGAGCAGGAGGTGGAAAGGTGGGAGAGAGGAGGAGGAGGAGGGATAGAAGGGGGAGGAGAATGAAGGAGGAGAGAGCAGGAAGAGCAAGAAGGAGGATAGAGCAGGAGGAGGGATAGAAGGGTGGGGACAAGGGAGAGAAGGAGCAGGGACTGGGAAACAGAAAGTGACTGATCCGTGGGATGAAGGAAGCAGGGAGACAAAACACAACAGATTTCTGAAAAGACAATGGATAGAGTAGCAGAATGAGAGAAGGATGATTGAGAAAGATGTGGATTCACGAGAGATGGATGAGGACAAAGTGTTCTTAATTTCTCTTTAATCCCATCCTCTCTTCCAGAGAAGTAAACTGTAATAGGATGTTGGCCTATCATTGCTGGAGACCTTACAACTCCTAGGCAAGATGTCACAGCATCCATGTTGTTTTTGCTTTCTAAGCCTGATGTGGCTGTCACTACAGAAGAGTTATACATGCCACTACTACACAGTAATTCCTAGGCTCGTTTTCTCAGAGTACGATTGCTGATCTAAGTTTAGTTGTATGTTGTGAATCATAATGAATAAGATCACGTGTATGAGGGGGGCACAGATGTACATGCATCTTACATTCACCTTAGAAGTCTCTCTATATCTTAGTATTTGATAGTACCTTTGGGTGTGTCCCAGTACACAAACGAGTCCACCAATGACCAGCCTTTGCGGTAGTAGGCTGCAGTCAGCTCCAGCCAATCGGCCTCCAGCGAGCTCACCATCTGACCCTTCCTGGACACGCGCATGGACAGCGCCCCCTGGTGGTACTGGCAGGCCAGAGCTTCCAGAGGAGCACAGCCTGGTGCCCACGAGTGGAAAAACACCAGCAACCTCAGGTCTGAGAGATGGGGAGGAGGTAAGGATAGAGAGAGAGATGCTCAACATGCTCGGTGATGGTCCAGGCCTAAACCACACAAAAACAACACTAGACAATATGGAATACAAAGCTTTTACTATCTCATCCTGGAATATTCAAGGCCTGAGGTCATCTGCCTTTGACCTAAAGAGCAGGAACCAGACTTAATCAAATAAATTGGAAATACAGACATTGTCATACTACATGAAACATGGTATAAAGGAGACGGACCCACTGGTTGCCCTCTAGGTTACAGAGAGCTGGTAGTCCCATCCACCAAACTACCAGGTGTGGAACAGGGAAGAGACCCAGGGGGTATGCTAACGAGGTAAGAGCAGACCTAACCCACTCTATTAAATTAGTCAACACAGGAACGTTTTACATCTGTCGAGAAATGAAAAGGGAAATAATCTCAACAGAGAAAAATGTCCTCCTGTGTGCTACCTATATCCCCCCAATAGAATCCCCATACGTTATTGATGACAGCTTCTCCATCCTGGAGGTGGAGATCAACCATTTCCAGGCCCAGGAACATGTACTAGTCTGTGGTGACCTAAATGCCAGAACTGGACAAGAACCTGACACCCTCAGCACACAGTGGGACAAACACCTACCTGGAGGTGGCAGCATTCCCTCCCCCATATGCCCCCCTAGGACACAACTACAACAACATAATCAACAAAAATGGGTCACAACTCCTGCAGCTCTGTCAGACGTTTGGTATGTACATAGTCAATGGTAGGCATCGAGGAGACTCCTATGGTGGGTACACCTATAGCTCATCTCTTGGCAGTAGTACTGTAGAAAAGGCCCATGGAGTTGGTGGAATACTCCTTTAATTCATTGCCACTTACTCAGCTGGGCCAGGGGCGCTTTAATTAGGTCAGGTGGAAATGTCAGACAGATCTCAACTCCATAAAAGGAGGAAATTGCCATCGCCTGAGCTCACTGCTTTCTCTTCCTTAACTCCGTCTGATCCAGACGTTCTGTGCGTCCATGAATCCACGTAAGTCCACCGACCCTTACCTTTTCATCTGAATTATCTGTGGCGATCGGGGGAGTGGGCCATCAGTTATTGTTTATAGTTATTACCGCGGAGCGCGGCTTGGGGCGCACGCTTCAAACATATTGTGTAATGTGAATTGTCAATGATCACGGCCCTACGGATCCTCAGAGGCCAATTATGCAATCCATATGGTTAATACAGTGGGGCAAAAAAGTATTTAGTCAGCCACCAATTGTGCAAGTTCTCCCACTTAAAAAGATGAGAGAGGCCTGTAATTTTCATCATAGGTACACTTCAACTATGACAGACAAAATGAGAAAAAAAATTCCAGAAAATCACACATTGTGATTTTTTATGAATTTATTTGAAAATGATGGTGGAAAATAAGTATTTGGTCACCTACAAACAAGCAAGATATCTGTCTCTCACAGACCTCTTTAAGAGGCTCCTCTGTCCTCCACTCGTTACCTGTATTAATGGTGACTTACAAGACCACTGATAATCTCCCTCGATCTGGGGCTCCACGCAAGATCTCACCCCGTGGGGTCAAAATGATCACAAGAACGGTGAGCAAAAATCCCAGAACCACACGGGGGGACCTAGTGAATGACCTGCAGAGAGCTGGGACCAAAGTAACAAAGCCTACCATCAGTAACACACTACGCCGCCAGGAACTCAAATCCTGCAGTGCCAGACGTGTCCCCCTGCTTAAGCCAGTACATGTCCAGGCCCGTCTGAAGTTTGCTAGAGAACATTTGGATGATCTAGAAGAAGATTGAGAAATGTCATATGGTCAGATAAAACCAAAATATAACTTTTTGGTAAAAACTCAACTCGTCGTGTTTGGAGGACAAAGAATGCTGAGTTGCATCCAAAGAACACCATACCTACTGTGAAGCATGGGGGTGGAAACATCATGCTTTGGGGCTGTTTTTCTGCAAAGGGACCAGGAGGACTGATCCGTGTAAAGGAATGAATGTATGGGGCCATGTATTGTGAGATTTTGAGTGAAAACCTTCTTCCATCAGCAAGGGCATTGAAGATGAAACGTGGCTGTGTCTTTCAGCATGACAATAATCCCAAACACACCGCCCGGGCAACGAAGGAGTGGCCTAGCCAGTCTCCAGATCTCAACCCCATAGAAAATCTTTGGAGGGAGTTGAAAGTCCGTGTTGCCCAGCAACAGCCCCAAAACATCACTGCTCTAGAGGAGATCTGCATGGAGGAATGGGCCAAAATACCAGCATCAGTGTGTGAAAACCTTGTGAAGACTTACAGAAAACGTTTGACCTCTGTCATTGCCAACAAAGGGTATATAACAAAGTATTGAGATAAACTTTTGTTATTGACCAAATACTTATTTTCCAACATAATTTGCAAATAAATTCATTAAAAATCATACAATGTGATTTTCTGGATTTTTTTTCTCATTTTGTCTATCATAGTTGAAGTGTACCTATGATAAATTACAAGCCTCTCTCATATTTTTAAGTGGGAGAACTGCACAATTGGTGGCTGACTAAATACTTTTTCGCCCCACTGTATGTATGTGTATGTACACACGTACGTACGTACGTACGTACGTACATACATACATACATACATACACACACACACTGGGTGAAATACCATAGTGTGCAATCACAACAGCAAGATTTGTGACCTGTTACCACAAGAAAAGGTCAAACACCACTGTAAATACAACCCATATTTATGTTTATTTATTCGCACCTCATTACAACACTGTATTAAAGATATGACATTTGAAATGTCTTTATTCACTTGGAACTTTTGTGAGTGTAATGTTTACTGTAGATTTTGTATTGTTTATGATCTATTTCACTTGTTTGTCAAGGTAAACATATGTTTCCTATGCCAATAAAGCCCCTGAAATTGAATTGAAAAGTTGAATTTAGAGGGTGCAGGGAGGAGAGAGAGGCAGGGAGGGAGGGAGGAGAGAGAGGCAGGGAGGGAGGGAGAAGAGAGAGGCAGGGAGAAGAGAGAGGCAGGGAGAAGAGAGAGGCAGGGAGAAGAGAGAGGCATGGAAGGAGAAGAGAGAGGCATGGAGGGAGTCAGAAGAGAGAGGCAGGGAGGGAGTCAGAAGAGAGAGGCAGGGAGGGAGTCAGAAGAGAGAGGCAGGGAGGGAGGGAGGGAGAAGAGAGGCAGGGAGGGAGGCAGGGAGAAGAGAGAGGCAGGGAGAAGAGAGAGGGTAAAGGGAAAAGAGGATAGAGAGACAAAAGCGAGTCAGATCAATCTGCCAGTTCAAGCCATCACTGAGGAGAACAAGAAGGCTAGATAAAACACAGTCAATGAGGTTATGGGAATTATAATGTGAACTCCACTCGCTCTGCTAAGGACATGTCAATCTGTATGGTTGTCTCTGTGGTGAGGAGTTGTGCCCTGCTTGGTGGGTAAGAGTTGGTGCTGACTGATAGTCCTGGGGCAGGAAAGGCCACACAACACAGAGTTAAACTGAACTACACTGACAGACTGGAGGAGAGGGGGATAACAGGAAGATGAGTAGAGTGTTGAAGGGAGAAAATATCCAGGACTCCACAGTGTGGCTGATGTGTTCAGCATGTTGAGGGTTTGTGGAGAGCTGATATAACCAACATGTCAACATTGTTCAGGGGAGGAGACAGATGAGAGAACTAGTCTCGCAGTGCCATCCTTTCAACTCATGAGAAAGAGAGAAATAGAAAAGATTAGGAAAGGAAAGGAAAGACGAGAAGAGAAGACGAGACCCGGGACGAAAAGAGACAAGAAAAACAGAATCTCACCTGGGCTGTAGGTAGGGCTGTGCTCCTCCAGGTCTGTGTCTCCATCACCAGGAGGGGTACATGGAGGAGTGCGTGGGAGTGATCGGCAGCCCCTCCTGGGGCTAGGCATCCTATCGTTACTGGCCCCTCCTCCAGCCGGCTGGAGCACCGAGCCCACAAACCTCACGCCCCCCCGGGCACGACTGTTCACCCTGTCAATCAGTGCTCTAACACTGTCACCCGTCAGAGACTGTCCTGTGATAGGCCACTCCTCCACCCTCAACACCGGAACACTGTGACACATGGACACCGCCTGCTTGCTAGGAGACAGAAGAGAGAACATCAAATAAAATACATTTAAAAAGAGATTTCAGACCGGTTTAAACTGTGAATCACTAATTATCACAAGCAGAATACAGGTCATTCAATCCTTCCAAGTGACACCTTGGTATCGGCAGCAGCAGGCTCGTAAGCATTCATTCAAACAGCACTTTCCTGCGTTTTGCCAGCAGCTCTGCGGTTTATGAATACAAGCCTATCAACTCCCGAGATTAGGCTGGTGTAAACGATGTGAAATGGCTAGCTAGTTAGCGGGGTGCGCGCTAATAGCGTTTCAAACGTCACTCGCTCTGAGACTTGGAGTAGTTGTTCCCCTTGCTCTGCATGGGTAACGCTGCTTCGAGGGTGGCTGTTGTCGTTGTGTTGCTGGTTCGAGCCCAGGTAGGGGCGAGGAGAGGGACGGAAGCTATACTGTTACACTGGCAATACTAAAGTGCCTATAAGAACATCCAAGAGTCAAAGGTATATGAAATACAAATGGTATAGAGATAAATAGTCCTATAATTCCTATAATAACTACAACCTAAAACTTCTGACTTGGGAATATTGAAGACTCATGTTAAAAGGAACCACCAGCTTTCATATGTTCTCATGTTCTGAGCAAGGAACTTAAACGTTAGCTTTCTTACATGGCACATATTGCACTTTTACTTTCTTCTCCAACACTTTGTTTTTGCATTATTTAAACCAAATTGAACACGTTTCATTTATTTGAGGCTAAATATATTTTATTTATGTATTATATTAAGTTACAACAATACTGAATGAACACTTATTTTAATTGTCATCATTACAAATAAACAAAATTAAAAAATGAATTAATGTAAAAAAAAGTTATTTTTCATTTTAAAATAGTCAGATTAATCTGTATCGTTTTTTTTTTTGGTCCTCCAATCGGTATCGGCGTTGAAAAATCATAATCGGTCGACCTCTAGTTGTTACCCGTGGTCTGCCACTGAGGACAATCAGCTGTCCGTCCTGTCTCCCTGTAGCGCTTTCTTAGGCGTCTCACAGTACGGACATTGTAATTTATTTCCCTGGCCACATCTGCAGTCCTCATGCCTCCTTGCAGCATGCCTAAGGCACGTTCACGTAGATGAGCAGGGACCCTGGACATCTTTCTTTTGGTGATTTTCAGAATCAGTAGAAGGCCTCTTTAATGTCCTAAGTTTTCATAACTGTGACAATTGCCTACTGTCTGTAAGCTGTTAGTGGGAAACAGTGTTTAAACCCTTTAAAATGAAGATCTGAAGTTATTTGGATTTTTACGAATTACCTTTCAAAGACAGGGTCCTGAAAAACATTTATTTTTTTTGCTGAGTTTATTTCCCAGGTTGGTTGGGTGGCATGTTTAATACTGAACTCAGATACATTAAGGGTTGGGTGGGGGGGTTAAGGCATCAGCGTGCTTCAGTTCAGCTGGCACCTAGCCCAACTCGTCGAGCTGAACCGAACAAGTGTGCTCGTATTTTCCCTTAAAAGACTTCCGCTTGAAAAACGAGAAAAAACCGGCAATAGTACTGTTTGTCCATTTTGAGACCCCGTAACCAGTATACACTTCCTCAAAATAGTCCAAATTAAATAGGAGATAACTCAAGAAATCTGTCATACATTTTTGCGCTTTTGCCAAGATCTTAGTCATGCAATTTGACATTAACTAAGATGTTTGGTGCAGTATTTCTCAATGAAATAGTTTGCATGAAAACGAGTCGTTTATCACTGAATGACAACAGAATCCCTACTGTTGACCAATCACAGACGATGGGGCGTAGACTTCAGCTCCGAACATCAGCTTGTCTCCAGAAAAAAAAAAATGTGTGGGCCCGAACAGCTGAAAAACCCCTCACCAAAGTCCAAAACTAACAAAAATATGTCACAAAATGTTTCCATAATATATGCACCAACTCTTCTGAACTGTTTCAACCCCTTTAGGGGTTGTTATGACGGCTTAGGCATCGACTCAGATTTCAGGTCAGTTTGTGTGGGGCAATTTTCTACCATGAAAAGGCAGCCCTTGCGTGTGTATGTGTCTGGTACCTGGGTCGTGGGCGGGTGAGGATGGCTCGGTAGAGCAGGCTGAAGGGCAGGGAGCGTGTGCGTCCAACAGAGAGGATAATGGGATGCAGGGTGGTGAGGACATAGCCCTGGATGTAGTAGGGCTGCAGGGCCTGTGGCAGCTCACACAGAGAGGACATATACTGCACAGTGGGGCGACTACCTGGAGAGGAGAGAGATGAACAGAAATGATGACAAGTGGCAAGGAGAGGAGTAAAGAAGAAAGAGAAGGAGAAACAGAGAAGGAAAGAGAGAAGGAGAAAGAAGGAAAGAAGAAGAAACAGAGAAGGAAAGAGAAGGAGAAACAGAAGGAAAGAGAGAATGAGAAAAAGAAGGACAGAGAAGGAGAAACAGAGAAGGAAAGAGAGAAGGAGAAACAGAGGAGGAAAGAGAAGGAGAAACAGAGAAGGAAAGAGAAGGAGAAACAGAGGAGGAAAGAGAGAAGGAGAAACAGAGGAGGAAAGAGAAGGAGAAACAGAGGAGGAAAGAGAAGGAGAAACAGAGAAGGAAAGAGAGAAGGAGAAACAGAGGAGGAAAGAGAAAGCAGAACAGAGGAGAAACAGAGGAGGAAAGAGAAGGAGAAACAGAGGAGGAAAGAGAAGGAGAAACAGAGGAGGAAAGAGAAAGCGGAACAGAGGAGAAACAGAGGAGGAAAGAGAAGGAGAAACAGAGGAGGAAAGAGAAGGAGAAACAGAGGAGGAGGAAAGAGGAACAGAGTGAGTCAATAAAATGACAAGCAACAGAAACTAGAGGAAGGAGGAGTAGAGGTTAGCAGCATGACATCCTTTTTTGTCTGTCTGAAGATTAACACCAGGAGTCCCAGTCCCAAAATGACCTCACCACCAATCAGATCTTCTCCTATGTCAGTCTGTCTGTTTATCTCTTTAGCAGACCTACTGCGTTCCCTAGTCACTCCCAGCGGAGACCAGTCTGGAGACTCTGGACTGTCCAATAAGCATGCAGATGTTAATGGATAGAAATGGTTTACTGTATCAGACAGACACTTGTGCAGAGCGACTGAAATAATGCTGCCAGCAGCTATGTTTCCATCCAATTTGCAAAAGATTTTCATGCAAATATTCTCAAATCTGCATAAAACAATATGAGCATTTTCCCACCAGAGATGTATTTCCAGCAAATGGACTTTTTGCAAATAAAAGCCTGTGCGTGATGACATAGTGCACATAAAAATAACTTTTGCCATAAAATTCCCATGTACCGAGTGAAAAATACAAGTTAAATGGATTTCCATAGTATTTTCAACTCTTCTGATACCTTCGTCACAAAAAATGTTGCGTTATAAAGCAAATGTGCTCTAGCCAACAGCTCGCAGATACAATGTGGGTAGGCTACCTACATTATGAGGTTATTATGGATAACAGCGATATGATTTGTATTTGTCAAACGGCAGCCAAGCAACGATCATCATGTCACCAGAATAAGACCCTTGATATTTATTGGAAAGGAGGATCAAGCACATTCATCATCATAATTGATTTAATCTGCGTGCTGTCCTGAGTCATAGTGTGAGGACCACACAACATACCATCGCGTGACTCCAAGTTTACTTCAATAAGATGGTTATAGAAATATTTGCGCATAAAAGGCATTTCCACCGCCATTTTATCATTTTACAAACACAAAAAGATCCCACCATGTCTTACAAACAAATTGTCTGTCGGCATTTAGAAATTTGTACCAGCATTTCATGTTTCTATCAACCAGGTCGGGACTTTTTTAGTCAGGTAATTAAATCGGCATGAAATGGTTGGATGGAAATGTGGTTAGTCTCACACTTCTGCAACAAAACACATCACCAACTTCTCTCAGTTTATGGTTCCAAAACAAGACACATTCCCAGCTCTTCCTCTTGCTATACTGATCAGACAGAGAGACATCTGTTCCTCCAGTGCATTCCCTTCCACCTCTAACCCAGGGCAAGCCCCACCACCACGGAACCACCACACTATAAATACTGCATCTTACCAGCTCCTGTTCCAGCTGTGGTAGTGTGTTCAATGTGGTGGTGCTTCACTTACAGTTGAAGTCGGGAAGTTTACATACACTTAGGTTGGAGTCATTCAAACTTGTTGTTCAACCACTCCACAAAGTTATTGTTAACAAACTATAGTTTTGGTTAGTCGGTTAGGACATCTACTTTGTGCATGACACAAGTCATTTTTCCAACAATTGTTTGCAGACAGATTATTTCACTTAATCACAATTCCAGTGGGTCAGAAGTTTACATACACTAAGTTGACTGTGCCTTTAAACAGCTTAGAAAATTCCAGAAAATTAGGCTAATTGACATCATTTGAGTCAATTGGAGATGTACCTGTGGATGTATTTCAAGGCCTACATTCAAACTCAGTGCCTCTTTGCTTGACATCATGGGAAAATCCAAAGAAATCAGCCAAGACCTCAGAAGAAAATGTAGACCTCCACAAGTCTGGTTCATCCTTGGTAGCAATTTCCAAATGCCTGAAGGTACCACGTTCACCTGTACAAAAAATAGTACACAAGTATAAACACCATGGGACCACGCAGCCGTCATACTGCTCAGGAAGGAGACACGTTCTGTCTCCTAGAGATGAATGTACTTTGGTGTGAAAAGTGCAAATCAATCCCAGAACAACAGCAAAGAACCTTGTGAAGATACTGGAGGGAACAGGTACAAAAGTATCTAAATCCACAGTAAAACAAGTCCTGTATCGACATAACCTGAAAGGCCGCTCAGCAAGGAAGAAGCCACTGCTCCAAAACCAACATAAAAAAGCCAGACTACGGTTTGCAACTGCACATGGGGACAAAGATCGTACTTTTTGGAGAAATGTCCTCTGGTCTGATGAAACAAAAATAGAACTGTTTGGCCATAATGACCATTGTTATGTTTGGAGGAAAAAGGGGGATGCTTGAAGGCCGAAGAACACCATCCCAACTGTGAAGCACGGGGATGGCAGCATCATGTTGTGGGGTGCTTTGCTGCAGGAGGGACTGGTCCACTTCACAAAATAGATGGCATCATGAGGATGGAGAATTATGTGAAAATATTGAAGCAACATCTCAAGACATCAGTTAAAGCTTGGTTGCAAATGGGTCTTCCAAATGGACAATGACCCCAAGCATACTTCCAAAGTTGTGGCAAAATGGCTTAAGGACAACAAAGTTAAGGTATTGGAGTGGCCATCACAAAGCCCTGACCTCAATCCCATAGAAAATTTGTGGGCAGAACTGAAAAAGCGTATGCGAGCAAGGAGGCCTACAAACCTGACTCAGTTACACCTGCTCTGTCAGGAGGAATGGGCCAAAATTCACCCAACTTATTCTGGGAAGATCGTGGAAGGCTAACCGAAACATTTGACCCAAGTTAAACAATTTCAAGCAATGCTACCAAATACTAATTGAGTGTATGTAAACTTCTGACCCACTGGGAATGTGATGAAAGAAATACAAGCTGAAATAAATCACTCTTAATTCTGACATTTCACATTCTTAAAATAAAGTGGTGATCCTAACTGAGCTAAGACAGGGAATTGTTATTAGGATTAAATGTCAGAAATTGCAAAAAACTGACTTCAACTGTACATAGTTTTTTGAACAGCCATGTGTTGCTGATAAGCTAAGGCTGGCATGGCGCTTTGTTTTGATTGGTTTGCAGTGTTGTGGGGGAGTTGCATTGAGTTTGTCTCTTGCATTGATACTTTAGTGCTGGTTGTTTGTGCTGCTGGATTGTTGTTTATGTTGTTGTTGTTTAGAAGTTGGTTCTTGTCTGTGTTGAGGGGGCGTTGTGTTGGTAATATGTAAGGTGTAATCTAGTGGAGTCTCTGGAGAGTTATAGCACCCCCATCACTATACTTCTTGTGTCCACAAAGAAGGGCTGTTCACAGGGGCTGGCGCTGTGCCACACACACACACAATCACAGTCAAGCATGCATGCAAGCGCACAAAAACACAACACCAAATCAGACGGCCCATTCTTGGACATAAAAACACGCTCAACACATTCCAACAGACTGAACAAACACACAAAACACTCTCACTCAAAAACGCACACTCACACACTCCCACACAAACACCTCAGACTGAGATAAGAGCTTGTTACTGACATTTCTCCATGTGAATTTTGCAGGGCCTGGCTGAATTTGGCCATGGTTGAAACAGAAAGATCCTGGCAAGTCCAGATCACAGTGAAATCTCTAGACGAGTGGGTGGCCAGGGAAGCAGTGAAAGGGAAGCTTTTGACCTGGCAGTGTTTCTGTCATCTCACCGTGTGTGATGGGTCCCACCTGAGCTCTAGAGCAAGGAGAGTGACACACTTCGACCAATTGCTCCCTAGTGGAGCTCAATGCCGGGCTATTCATCCAGTCTCCAGTGTCACACACACACACGTATGTCTCTCTGGCCGGGTTGCTGTCGTCGCTCTCCATCTCCCTTCTTAAAGCCCCCTCACACCCACTCCCGTCCCTACAGCTCACCCCTGTCAACACACACACTGAGCCCTCTGTTCTCCCCATGTGTGAGAAAAAGCGTGGAGAGAAGAGGGGGAGCACAGGAGGGGGGGGAAGAGGGGGTGACTGAGGAAAGAAGGAGACAAGAAAATAGGGTGAAATGAGAGGGGGAAGGAGATGGACAGATACCAAGTGTGGAGCAAAAAAAGGTGGGTTTACAGAAAGATTTTATGAGCCAGAAAGCTGGTCTGTGAAAGGGAGAGCTTGTGTAAAAGTGAGAAAGAGGGAGAAGAAAGCTGGCAAAAGTAGAAGAGAAGGAATGAGGATAAACGGACACACCAACTGGCAAGTGTCTTCACTGACATTTTCAACATGTCCTTGATTGAGTCTGTAATACCAACATGTTTCAAGCAGACCACCATAGTCCCTGTGCCCAAGAACACAAAGGCAACCTGCCTAAATGACTACAGACCCGTAGCACTCATGTCCGTAGACGTGAAGTGCTTTGAAAGGCTGGTAATGGCTCACATTAACACCATTATCCCAAAATAAACCCACTCCAATTTGCATACCGCTCAAACAGATGATGCACTCTCTATTGCACTCCACACTGCCCTTTCCCACCTGGACAGAAGGAACACCTACGTGAGAATGCTATTCATTGACTACAGCTCAGCGTTTAACACCATAGTGCCCTCAAAGATCATCACTAAGCTAAGGACCCTGGGACTAAACACCTCCCTCTGCAACTGGATACTGAACTTCCTGAAAGGCCGCCCCCAGGTGGTGAGGCTAGGTAGCAACACATCTGCCACGCTGATCCTCAACACTGGAGCCCCTCAGGGGTGCGTGCTCAGTCCCCTCCTGTACTCCATGTTCACTCACAACTGTATGGCCAGGCATGACTCCAACACCATCATTAAGTTTGCAGACAACAACAGTGGTAGGCCTGATCCCCGATGAGACAGCATATAGGGAGGAGGTCAGAGACCTGGCCGGGTAGTGCCAGAATAACAACCTATCCCTCAACGTGAGCAAGACAAAAGGAGAGGATTGTGGACGACAGGAAAAGGATGACAGAGCGCGCCCTCATTCTCATCAACAGGGCTGTAGTAGAACAGGTTGAGAGCTTCAAGTTCCTTGGTGTCCACATCACCAACAAACTAGAATGGTCCAAACACACCAAGACAGTCGTGAAGAGGGCCCGACAAAACCTATTCCCCATCAGGAGACTGAAACGATTTGGCATGGGTCTTCAGATCCTCAAAAGGTTCTACAGCTGCAACATCAAGAGCATCCTGACTGGTTACATCACTGCCTGGTACGGAAATGGCTCGGCCTCCGACCGCAAGGCACTATAGAGCGTAGTGTGTGCGGCCCAGTACATCACTGGGGCTAAGCTGCCTGCCATTCAGGACCTCTACAGCAGGCGGTGTCAGAGGAAGGCCCTAAAAATTGTCAAAGACTCCAGCCACCCGAGTCATAGACTGTTCTTTCTGCTACCACGGCAAGCAGCACCGGAGCACCAAGTCTAGGACCATAAGGCAACCCCCGCCAACCCCTCTTTTACGCTGCTGATACTTTCTGTTTATCATCTATGCATAGTCACTTTAACTATACCTCCATCTACATATTACCTCAAATAGCCCAACTAACCAGTGCCCCCGTACATTGACTCTGTATCGGTACCACCTGTATTTAGCCTCGCTACTGTTATTTTCACTGTCATTTTACTGTTTTTTAAAATATTTTTTCCCCCCCTTCTCTATTGTTAACCGAATACCTATTTTTTACTTAAAAATTGCACTGAGAAAGTGATGCTCGATTGATTCCATATATACAGTGCCCTCGGAAGGTATTCACACCCCTGGACTTTTTCCATATTTTCCATTTTTTGGTCAATGATCTACACAAAATACTCTAATGTCAAAGTATAATATCATGAAAAAAAACAAATGTATTACAATACTTATGTAAATTAGATATTTCTGTATTTCATTTTCCAAAAATGTGCTAACATTTCTTAAAACATGTTTTCACTTTGTCATTGTGGGGTATTGTGTGTAGATGGGTGAGAAAATTCAGGTTGTAACAAAAGAAAATATGGAATAAGTCAAGGGTACTTTCTGAAGGCTCTGTAGCTGCATTGTTGCTTAAATGTGATTGGCTGTGGTCTTGGCGGTGGAATACAGCCTGGGAGACAGGGCTGCCTGTTAGGCATCGTTCAGGGCTGCCTGTTAGGCATCGTTCAGGGCTGACAGTGCCTTGCAAAAGTATTCATCCATCTTGGTGTTTTTCCTATTTTTTTTGCATTACAACCTGTAATTTAAATGCATTTTTATTTGGATTTCATGTAATGGACATACACAAAATATTCCAAATTGGTGAAGTGAAATGAAAAAAAAAAACTTTTCAAAAAATTCTATAAAATTAAAAACTGAAAAGTGGTGTGTGCATATGTATTCACCCCCTTTGCTATGAAGCTCATAAATAAGATCTGGTGCAACCAATTACCTTCAGAAGTCACATAATTAGTTAAATAAAGTACACCTGTGTGCAATCTAAGTGCCACGATCTCAGTATATATACAGTGGGGCAAAAAAGTATTTAGTCAGCCACCAATTGTGCAAGTTCTCCACAGAGCTGGGCTTTACGAAAGAGTGTCCAGAAAAAAAGCCATAGCTTAAAGAAAAAAATAAGCAAACACATTTGGTGCTCGCCAAAAGGCATGTGACAGACTCCCCAAACATATGGAAGAAGGTACTCTGGTCAGATGATACTAAAATGTAGCTTTTTGGCCATCAAACGCTATGTCTGGCGCGAACCCAACACCTCGCATCACCCCGAGAACACCATCCCCACAGTGAAGCGCGGTGGTGGCAGCATCATGCTGTGTGGATGTTTTCCATCGGCAGGGACTGGGAAACTGGTCAGAATTGAAGGAATGATGGATGGCGCTAAATACAAGGAAATTCGAGGGAAACCTGTTTCAGTCTTCCAGAGATTTGAGACTGGGGCGGAGGTTCACCTTCCAGCAGGATAATGACCCTAAGTATATTGCTAAAGCAACACTCATGGTTTAAGGGGAAACATTTAAATGTCTTGGAATTGGAATGGCCTAGTCAAAGCCCAGACCTCAATCCAATTGAGAATCTGTTGTAGCACTTAAAGACTGTTGTTCACCAGCGGAACCTGTCCAACTTGAAGGAGCTGGAGCAGTTTTGCCTTGAAGAATGGGCAAAATCCCAGTGGCTAGATGTGCCAAGCTTATAGAGACATACCCAAAGAGACTTGCAGCTGTAATTCCTGCAAAAGGTGGCTCTACAAAGTATTGACTTTGGGTGGGTGAATAGTTATGCATGCTCAAGTTCTCTGTTTTTGTCTTGTTTCTTGTTAGTTTCACAATAAAAAATATTTTGCATCTTCAAAGTGGTAGGCATGTTGCGTAAATCAAATTATACAAACCCCCCAAAAATCTATTTTAATTCCAAGTTGTAAGGCAACAAAATATGAAAAATGGCAAGTGGGGTGAATACTTTCGCAAGCCACTGTAAATACCCTACGAGGGCTTAGATGCCCCAAGAGCACTTAGCACAAGGGACATTTAGCTTTCTATCATTCTATTATAAACTGATAATGAGCTCCAAACAAATGAAAGCATAATGTTAGCATTAAAATGTACCATCCCTTAATGTAGCAATCAACAAAAACATATGTGCTGATCCACTGTGGGCTCTGCCGCCTCAGCCACACTGTCAATCTATCATCAATGCATCCACTCCTATTTATAGAGTTTCTTGTGGTCTCGGCTAAACAACTTTTGTAATGTCGTGATCATGAGATAAATAAGTTCTGATCGACTTAACAAGGGATTTCATATGTCATCTCTGGACTTCCATATGATGCAGCCACCACCATGCTTGAAAATATGGAGAGTGGTACTCAATAATGTGTCATGTTTGGAACAAATCCAATACAACACTTTGTATTCAGGACAATAAGTGAATTGCTTTGCCAAATCTTTTGCAGTATTACTTTAGTGCCTTGTTGCAAACAGGATGCATGTTTTGGAATATTTTTGTTATGTACAGGCTTCCTTCTTTTCACTCTGTCATTTAGGTTAGTATTGTGGAGTAACTACAATGTTGTTGATCCATCCTCAGTTTTTTCTTATCACAGCCAATAAACTCTGTTTTAATGTCACCATTGGCCTCATGGTGAAATCCCTGAGAGGTTTCCTTCCTCTCCGGCAACTGAGTTAGGAAGGATGCCTGTATCTGTAACAAAGGTAAATCAAGTTACTATTTAATCTCTTTCTCTGACTATCACTGAAGCGTACAAATTCCTCTTCTTCCTTGCTTAAGCAAGTTCTGTCTGACGCTGGCATCATAACTGAGAAGAATCAGAGAAGTGATGCTTTTAATCAAAATGTTATCTCGGCAGGCTTTTTATTTGAGAGAAACAGTGGTTTAAATTGACCCTGTGTATCGGTACACCATCCAAAGTGTAGTAAATAACTTCACCATACTCAAAAGGGATATTCAATCTGTTTTTTCTTTTTTCTTTACCCTTCATAAATCCACTTTTACATTATGGGGTATTGTGTGTAGGTCAGTGACAAAAAAAACTACAGTTAATCAATTTTAAATTCAAAAAAATCAAGAGGTGTGAATATTTTGAGAGCACTGTACTACAGGAGTTCAGGAGATAAACATGAAAGCGGAGAGCGAGTGTGATACTGTCGATCTCATAGCAAAGAGGAAAGGATCATCTTAATGTGATTATCAAGGCACTTAGCCTACTAATGTATCCATCTCTGCTAGCAGGTCATTACATTAGCTAAACAGTACACCGTTCTGCCAATCAGGGTCCCTCGAGTTCACTGGAAACTCAATTGAGCTGAGCAGAATTGATTCTTCACTGTGTGTTGAACCATATCACAACACCAGCCAGGTCGGCTGGTACCACTGACCTTGTAGTCTCTTCCAAATTTAAAGAGCAACTGCCCCTAAAAAAAACAACTTCTTGTTTAGAAAACAGCCTATGTGGCATCGATACGAGTCATTCTACTGTCAAAATTTACTACAAAGTGTAAATAGAATAATTTTGGTCGTAAAGTTAGTTTTGTCTAAAACTTTGTTTAGTGAGACTTGTAGTCGTGACTACATCACAACGTAAATTAAGGTTGGGTTTGTTTCAATCCTGCCAACAGCTGGCAGCACACAAATAATCAATTTGGAGTGCAGGTTCATGCGACCCAATCGTAATAGCCGTGGTAAAGTTGGGTTGACTTTGGATATCCCAATGGAACTCGTTAGGGACCATTGGTAAATTACACAATGTACATGTGACAATGTTACAATTCTAATAGCTCCAAATTTCAATGATTTAAAACCCTCCAACTATAAATTCATATACAAATATTGAAAGCATTTAATGCAAACTAAGAGGTATGCAACATGATTAGTCCCAATTAGATTGTATAATTTATTGATGGTCTCTAACTAGCCCCAGAGAGAGCCTATTCGAAGTCAAACCAACTTTGCCACTGTCACATACCAGCCGACTGAAGCTAAATAATGTGTGTAACTCATCCTACCTGTAAAAACACACACACACACACACTTGGGAAAAATGCAGTGTCTTAGACCGCTGCACCACTCGGGAGGCCCATCTTTCTCTTCCTCAACTCAACCAGCTCTTTCTGACACCAACCAATGAGCCCCCTCTCTTTGCATTTACTGTAGCCAGCATCCTCACCCACTGAGCACCGACAGACACCGGACAGCCATGGACGTTGGGTCAGTCCACCCTGGCCTTGATGTTAACGTCCGCAGACGGACCGGACCAAATCTGAACCTATTATAGATGTATGTTTGGATATCACAGTACAGTAGTGAGTAGGGCACAGTACAATACTGAGTACAGTACAGTATACTGTACCCTCTGTTGTATTGTACTGCACTGTGATGTCCAAACTTGTGAAACATGAGGAGAATGACATTCACATTTATAATGATTCATTTCCGTGTAGTACAGATTAGGAACCCATGATTTAATTCCGTTACTGGGTGTAAATCCACTTCAATCACCATGTCATAGCTGACACCCCATTCTTTCTGCAGACATCTTTGAATCTTGCATAAAAACCTGAGCAAGAACACCGTAATTACGTTATCAAAGTTGGCATCTGCGCAGTTCATTTTTTTAAATGTGTGGAAATTGGTAAAAGTCGCCCTTGTGCAAACCTTGAAATCAATGTTTTTTGTTTGGCATACATTTTAAAGTGAAAAAACTGAGCCAAAGCGTAATTCGGTGACAGTGGAATTGCCCATAGGTTATTGGTAATCCTAGATCTATTTGTACTGTCTTGCCAACTCATATGGTAATTTTCACACCAATTGTATTTACATTTTATCAAGGAGTCATACTGAGACCATGGTCTCCTTTACATATGAACCCTGAATTGCAGAAATACATACATCATAATACAAAATGGAAGCAGAATGAAAAACGCAGTCATAAAAAACAAACACATTGATCAGGAATAAGGTCCTCAATCAGCTTTCTGAATGGACCTAGAGGCACCAGAACATCACATTCATCAGTAATAAGGTCCTCAATCAGCTTTCTGAATGGACCTAGAGGCACCAGAACATCACATTCATCAGGAATAAGGTCCTCAATCAGCTTTCTGAATGTACCTAGAGGCACCAGAACATCACATTCATCAGTAATAAGGTCCTCGATCAGCTTTCTGAATGGACCTAGAGGCACCAGAACATCACATTCATCAGTAATAAGGTCCTCGATCAGCTTTCTGAATGGACCTAGAGGCACCAGAACATCACATTCATCAGTAATAAGGTCCTCGATCAGCTTTCTGAATGGACCTAGAGGCACCAGAACATCACATTCATCAGGAATAAGGTCCTCAATCAGCTTTCTGAATGGACCTAGAGGCACCAGAACATCACATTCATCAGGAATAAGGTCCTCAATCAGCTTTCTGAATGGACCTAGAGGCACCAGAACATCACATTCATCAGGAATAAGGTCCTCAATCAGCTTTCTGAATGGACCTAGAGGCACCAGAACATCACATTCATCAGGAATAAGGTCCTCAATCAGCTTTCTGAATGGACCTAGAGGCACCAGAACATCACATTCATCAGGAATAAGGTCCTCAATCAGCTTTCTGAATGGACCTAGAGGCACCAGAACATCACATTCATCAGTAATAAGGTCCTCAATCAGCTTTTTGAATGGACCTAGAGGCACCAGAACATCACATTCATCAGTAATAAGGTCCTCAATCAGCTTTCTGAATGGACCTAGAGGCACCAAAACATCACATTCATCAGGAATAAGGTCCTCAATCAGCTTTCTGAATGGACCTAGAGGCACCAGAACATCACATTCATCAGTAATAAGGTCCTCAATCAGCTTTCTGAATGGACCTAGAGGCACCAGAACATCACATTTAATAACATTTTGAAGATTGTTCTACAAATAAGGTGTAAGAAAATAAAAAAGATGACTTCTCTGACTCATTAAAGACCAAATACATTTCCAGAGCTAGCCATTCCTGAGACTGGGTGTGGTAAATCATACAGTGCCGTCTGAAAGTTTTCAGACCCCTTGACTTTTTACACATTGTTACGTTACAGCCTTATTCTAAAATGGATTAAATTAAAAAAAAACGCAATCTACACACAATAACCCATAATGAAAAAGCGAAAACAGGTTTAAAAATGTTTGCAAATGTATTATAAAAAATATATTTTTAAATTATGAGATGGGAGAATCTTCCAGAAGGACAACCATCTCTGCAGCACTCCACCAAATCAGGCCTTTATGGTAAAGTGGCCAGACGGAAGCCACTCCTCAGTAAAAAGCACAAGACAGCCCGCTTGGAGTTTGCCAAAAGCCATCTAAAGGACTCTCAGACCATGATGAAACCAAGATTGAACTCTTCGGCCTGAATGCCAAGTGTCATGTCTGGAGGAAACCTGGCACCATCCCTACGGTGAAGTATGGTGGTGGCAGCATCATGCTGTGGGGATGTTTTGTCATTATGGGGTATTGTGTGTAGATTGAGGGAAAAAACAATTGAATCCATTTTAGAATAAGGCAAAATGTGGACAAAGAGGTCTGAAAACTTTCAGAATGATCTGTATTTGCCCATTGTAGAAGTGCTCAGAAAGTTACTTTTTTAAACATTAATGACAAAACATTCAAGCAATAAACATGCTCAAAATTGACCCATTTTGCATACCCCACCATACCATGAGACATCCATGTCCGTCACTGGAAAACATAAACGGTTGAGATTGATATCATTGAAAAACTTACAAAACAGTTTTTATAAAACATACCTTAAAAACGTCAATGATCAAAAAAGGCATAAACTCCAATTGTCCCGTGTTTTGGTGTGCCCACCATCGGTTCAGACACAAATGCTCTTGAATAAAGGGTGCGTTTCATATTTTTGTTGATACAGTACATGTACTAAAATTGGAATACAATTGAAATAGTGACTATTCCACAAAGATGGTTGGAGGTCCACACAGAGAATGTTGACCTGAATGGGAATATCTGTCGTTTTAAATTATGCAGTCAATTCTCCCTAGGAAACCTTTTGAAATCATAGAAATATAGATAATAGAATAGACTCTGTCCGTTGAAGTTGACATTTGACGGTGGCAGCCATCTTTGTGTTAGTAAAAATGTAAATTCAATTTAAAACATCAATGGTGTAACAACTAAATTGCAGTGGTCTGAAGGATAGGTCCATTCTATAAATTATATTTCTATGATTGAAATGACACCCACCCTGTATTCAAGAGCATGTATCTCAGCTGATAGCGAGCACAAAAACAAAATACTGTGAAAATAGGGTCTAAGCTACAATATATGCAAATATGAAAAAAAAATGAGTTTACGCGTTTTTAGATATTTGATTTTAAAAAAGGTAAAGAAATATCAATTTCTATTCAAATATTTTTTCTAGAAATTATAAAATTGTTTGACAACCCTGTTTTTGATTGAATTCAAATGGATTTACTCTCCTATGAACTTCACGTTGGTGCTCATGAGTCCTTTTACACGGAAATCCAGGTTCAGCAGTCTGAGGTAACCAACCTCAGACAGACTACTTTAGTCATACTATTTTAGGATAACAGGGTGGGTGGATACACTCATTCTCAAATCCTTTCATGTGTCCTTCAATCCCATCAAACTGCAATATTTAATGAATACATCTGTCCATACACCTTCATCAACAAATCCTTCCCTGTGCATTTATCCATCTATCCATCCATCCAGCCATCCATCCAACCAGCTCCTTTCCATCCCCTTCCTTGTATTCCTTCATCCCCCACTCAGCCCAGTAGAGTCCCACTGGATCAGCAGTGTAATGCCCACTCTTCCCCTCTATGCTGCTGTCCAGCCTCTGTCCTGGGTCCAGCGGAGTGCTCCAGCTCTCCCCCATCCCTCCCTCCTTCCATCCACACTGACTGCAGGGCTGAACTAAATCAGCTTGTGAGGCTTTAGCCATTAGCCACTTTGATGTGCTGCCCCAGGCCTCTGCTTCCACCACAGGCAGGAGTAATGGAGCTTTAAAAGGAGGCCAAACTACTGGGGTGCAACTGGGCTGGGCTGCTGCTGGAGTGGACTGGAACTGGGCGGGGCTGAGCTGCTATGTCAATATAGGACTAATTTTACTGTGGATATAGATACTTTTGTACCTGTTTACTCCAGCATCTTCACAAGGTCCTTTGCTGTTGTTCTGGGATTGATTTGCACTTTTCACACCATAGTACGTTAATCTCTAGGAGACAGAACATGTCTCATTCCTAGTACTTGCATACTATTGTTTCTACAGATGAATGTGGTACCTCCAGACATTTGGAAATTGGACCTAAGGATGAACCAGACTTGTGGAGGTCTACAATTTGTTTTCTGAAGTCTTGGCTGATTTATTTTGATTTTCCCTTCATGTCAAGCAAAGAGGCACTGAGTTTGAAGGTCGGCCTTGAAATACATCCACAGGTACCCCTCCAATTGACTTAAATGATGTCAATTAGCCTATCAGAAGCTTCTAAAGCCATTACATAATTTTCTGGAATTTTCCAAGCTATTTAAAGTCACAGTCAACTTAGTGTATGCAAACTTCTGACCCACTGGAATTGTGATACAGTGAATTATAAGTGAAATAATCTGTCTGTAAACAATTGTTGGAAAAATGACTTGTGCCATGCACAAAGTAGATGTCCTAACCGACTTGCCAAAACTATAGTTTGTTAACAAGAAATGTGTGAAGTGGTTGAAAAACTAGTTTTAATGACTACAACCTAAGTGAATGTAAACTTCTGACTTCAACTGTACATATGAGTAATGTAAGGTATGTAAACATTATATAACGTGGCATTGTTTAAAGTGACACATTTATTACATCCAGTTTATTATTATTAAAGTGGCTAGAGATTGAGTCAGTATGCTGGCAGCAGCCAATCAATGTTAGTGATGGCTGTTTAACAGTTTGATGGCCTTGAGATAGAAGCTGTTTTTCAGTCTCTCGGTCCTAGCTTTGATGCACCTGTACTGACCTCACCTTCTGGATCGTAGCGGGCTGAACAGGCAGTGGCTCAGGCGGTTGTTGTCCTTGATGATATTTTTGGCCTTCCTGTGACATCAGGTGGTGTAGGTGTGCTGGAGGGCAGGTAGTTTGCCCCTGGTGATGAGTTGTGCAGACCTCACTAGCCTCTGTAGAGCCTTACGGTTGTGGGCGGAGCAGTTGCCGTACCAGGCAGTGATACAGCCCAACAGGATGCTCTCAATTGTGCATCTGTAAAGGTTTGTGAGTGTTTTCGGTGACAAGACAAATTTCTTCAGCCTCCTCAGGTTGAAGAGGCGCTGTTGCGCCTTCTTCACCACGCTGTCTGTGTGGGTGGACCATTTCAGTTTGTCTGTGATGTGTACGCCGAGGAACTTAAAAAACTTTCCACCTTCTCCACTACTGTCCCGTCGATGTGGATAGGGGGGTGCTCCCTCTGCTGTTTCCTGAAGTGCACGATCATCTCCTTTGTTTTGTTGACGTTGAGTGAGTTTTTTTTCCTGACACCACATTCCGAGAGCCCTCACCTCCTACCTGTAGGCCGTCTTGTCGTTGTTGGTAATCAAGCCTACCACTGTAGTGTCGTCTGCAAACTTGATGATTGAGTTGGAGGCGTGCATGGCCACTCAGTCATGGGTGAACAGGGAGAACAAGAGAGGGCTGAGAACGCACCCTTGTGGTGCCACAGTTTTGAGGATCAGCGAGGTGGAGATGTTGTTTCTTACCCTCACCACCTGGGGGTGGCCCGTCAGCAAGTCCAGGACCCAGTTGCACAGGGCGGGGTCGAGACCCAGGGTCTCAAGCTTAATGACAAGTTTGGTGGGGTACTATGGTGTTAAATGCTGAGCTGTAATCAATGAACAGCATTCTTACATAGGTATTCCTCTTGTCCAGATGGGATAGGGCAGTGTGCAGTGTGATTACAATTGGGGCAGTAAGCAAATTGGAGTGGGCCAATTGGAGTGGGTGTCTAGGGTGTCAGGTAGGGTGGAGGTGATATGATCCTTGACTATTCTCTCAAAGCACTTCATGATGACGGAAGTGAGTGCTACGGGGCGATAGTCAATTAGCTCAGTTACCTTAGCTTTCTTGGGAACAGGAACAATGGTGGCCCTCTTGAAGCATGTGGGAACAGCAGACTGTGATAGGGATTGATTGAATATATCCGTAAACACACCAGCCAGCTGGTCTGCACATGCTCTGAGGATGCGGCTAGGGATGGGAGCCTGGGCCGGCAGCCTTGCGAGGGTTAACACGTTTAAATGTTTTATTCACGTTGGCCGCAGTGAAGGAGAGCCCACAGGTTTTGTTAGCGGGCCATGTCAGTGGCCCTGTATTGTCCTCAAAACGAGCAAAGAAGTTTTTTAATTTGTCTGGGAGCAAGACGTTGGTATCCGTGACGGAGCTGGTTCTCTTTTTGTAATCCGTGATTGACTGTATTCCCTGCCACATACATCTCCTGTCTGAGCCGTTGAATTGTGACTCTACTTTGTCTCTATACTGACGCTTAGCTTGTTTGATTGCCTTGCGGAGGGAATAGTTACAATATTTGTATTTGGTCATGTTTCCGGTCGCCTTGTCATGATTAAAATCAGTTTTGCATGAATGCTGCCATCAATCCACGGTTTCTGGTTGGGGAAGGCTTTAATAGTCACCGTGGGTACAACATCACCGATGCACTTGCTAATAAACTCATTCACCGAATCAGCGTATACATCAATGTTGTTGTCTGAGGCTATCCGGAACATATCCCAGTCCAAGTGATTGAAGCAATCTTAAAGCGTGGAATCCGATTGTTCGGACCAGCGTTGAACAGACCTGAGCACCGGTGTTTCCTGTTTTAATTCATGTCTATAGGCTGGGAGCAACAAAATGGAGTCGTGGTCAGATTTGCCGAAAGGAGGGCGAGGGAGGACTTTGTATGCGTTGCGGAAGTGTAGCAATGATCCAGAATGCTGCCAGCCCAGGTCCATCATTCGATATGCTGATAAAATTTAGGAAGCCATGTTATCAGATTAGCTTTGTTAAAATCTCCAGCTACATTAAATGTAGCCTCAGGATGTATGGTTTCCAGTTTAATTAGAGTCCAATGAAGTTCTTTCAGGGCCCTCGAGGTGTCTGCTTGGGGGGGATATACACAGCTGTGATTATAATCGATGAGAATTCTCTTGGTAAATAATGTGGTTGGCATTTGATTGTAAGAAATTCTAGGTCAGGTGAACAAAAGGACTTGAGATCCTGTATGTTGTTATGATCACACCACAACTCGTTAATCATAAGGCATACAACCCCGCCCTTCTTCTTACCAGAGAGATATCTGTTTCTGTCGGCGCGATGCGTGAAGAAACCGAGTGGCTGTACCGACTCTGATAACATATCCCGAGTGAGCCATGTTTCCGTGAAACAGAGAATGTTACAATCTCTGATGTCTCTCTGGAAGGCAACCCTTGCTCGAATTTCGTCTACCTTTGTTTCAAGAGACTGGACATTGGCGAGTAGTATACTCGGGAGCGGTGAGCAATGTGCCCGTCTAGGGAGCCTGACCAGAAGACCGCTCTGTCTGCCCCTTCTGTGGCGCCGTTGTTGTTTTGGGTTGCCTACCGGGATCCGATCCATTGTCCTGGGTGGTGGTCCAAACAGAGGACCCGCTTCGGGAAAGTCGTATTCCTGGTTGTAATGTTGGTAAATTGACGTTGCTCTTATATCCAATAGTTCCTCCCGGCTGTATGTAATAAGACTTAAGATTTTTTTAGCTAACAATGTTAGAAATAATACATAAAAAAATAAAAAATACTGCAAAGTTTCCTAAGAACGTGAAACGAGGCGACCATCTCTGTCGGCGCCAAAAGCTTCCCTTTCTCTGCTTACGTGGCCACTCACTCATCTAGAGATTTCACAGTGATCTGGACTTGCCAGGGTCTTATTATCTGTTATCTCAGTCTAAGGTGTTTGTGTGCGTTTTGAGTGATAGTGTGTTTTGTGTGTGAATGTCTGTAAATATATGATATTTGTTCAGTCTGTTGGAATGTGGTGAGTGTGTTTTTATGTCAGCAAATTGGCCATCAGATTGAGCTTTTTTGTGCGTTTGCAAGCATGATTGACTGTGATGTTGTTTACTTGCACTTGTGTGTGTGTCAGAAATGTTTCTTTATTTCAAGGAGAACCGAGGGAGAGGAGAAGGAACGTGTTATGGGTTCTAACTAATCCCCAATCATCAGGCAGGTCCAGTGTTGATGTTAATACTAAAGCTAAAGCCCACAGATCATAGATGGGTGATTAAGGACATTAGTTCTAATCCTTAATAATCTGTTTAGCTCTACCTCACACTGAAACATCTTTCTCAGGGGCTCTGCAGCAGAGAGCATGGTAATCAGTCAGCCTGTCTATCTATCTATCTATCTATCTAGTGGAATGCACTGGTCCTGGAGGTTGTGGGAGTCACTTGGCCTGGTACTGGAGGTCGTGGGAGACACATGGCCTGATACTGGAGGTCGTGGGAGACACATGGCCTGATACTGGAGGTCGTGGGAGACACATGGCCTGATACTGGAGGTCGTAGGAGACACATGGCCTGATACTGGAGGTCGTGGGAGACACATGGCCTGATACTGGAGGTCGTGGGAGACACATGGCCTGATACTGGAGGTCGTGGGAGACACATGGCCTGATACTGGAGGTCGTGGGAGACACATGGCCTGGTACTGGAGGTTGTGGGAGACACATGGCTTGGTACTGGAGGTCGTGGGAGACACATGGCTTGGTACTGGAGGTCGTGGGAGACACATGGCTTGGTACTGGAGGTCGTGGGAGACACATGGCTTGGTACTGGAGGTCATGGGAGACACATGGCCTGGTACTGGAGGTTGTGGGAGACACATGGCCTGGTACTGGAGGTCGTGGGAGACACATGGCTTGGTACTGGAGGTTGTGGGAGAGACATGGCTTGGTACTGGAGGTCGTGGGAGACACATGGCTTGGTACTGGAGGTCGTGGGAGACACATGGCTTGGTACTGGAGGTCGTGGGAGAGACATGGCTTGGTACTGGAGGTTGTGGGAGGCACTTGGCCTGGTACTGGAGGTTGTGGGAGGCACTTGGCCTGGTACTGGAGGTTGTGGGAGACACTTGGCTTGGTACTGGAGGTTGTGGGAGACACTTGGCTTGGGAAAAAAAACAGTATCAACAGCAAGCATCAAATGTGGCTAAGATCCCCCACATAGAATAGAGATAACTCTGTGACACAGCCAGACAAGCAACACATAAAGGCATGAAAAGCAGTAGGCACTTCCTTTTAATTATTGACCAATGAGCATCAAATTAAAAACATATATTTGTTGTATTTCCAGACACTTTTTGGAGTATTCCTGTTATTCAACAGTGTGTGGATGTCTATCTATTCTACACAGGCCTAGAGCCAGACACGAGGCACTCTCACATAGCAGAGAGAGAGGTATTCCTGTGATGTCTCCGAGGCAAAGCAAAAAGCACATCTGCAGGCCAGGTGCTCCGCACTCGGGAATGGAGCTAAGTCACGTTCAGGGTTATGTACGCTCCAAAAAAAGACCCCGAGGACATCTATTATACAGCTTCTCTCTGTCTCCAGTCACCGCTCCTCATTTCAATAACATACTCAAGGTATTTAGGGTTGAACTTGACAACCTGTACCACAGTCTTATTATGTACATAGTAGTACTAGACATATCATTTGATATTTAAAATAAGTAGTACAGTATTTCAATAAGGTATACGAGGCCATGTTTTCTTCTTGACCAGGTTTCGGTTGGTATGGAAGTCACAACCAGCCTACACAGACTCCTATATCCAGTTGAACTGGTCTTGGTCATATTTGGCTGGTGTGGAGGAAACTCATGACTTTCTGCTGATCTCCCAAAAAAAGCAGTTTTGAACAAACACACACACACGCTTGTTGAGAATATACTCAAATGAATCCCGGCTATGTCCAGATACTAAATGGTCTGTGCTGTAGAATAAGAGTGACTGTATGAACTCTATCAACTAGTGGGCTTTAATCCTAACCCCTGTGCTGGGCGCCATGCCACTCTTTACTGTGTCAGCCCAAACCCAATAACCCATGCAGACCTATCTAATCACATCTAAAGATCATAGCCATGATGACACAGAGGTACCACAGTGAGCAAGAGAGTGGTGGCTCCCCAGGGAGTCCCAGTCTACAGACCAATATGTCATTTGTATTAGAGCAGGGTTTCCCAAACTGGGTCCCGGGGTGAGCGTTTAGGGGTTTTTGCACTAGCTCTACACAGCTGACCAACTCATCAAGCTTAGATCATTTGAATCAGATGTGTAGTGCTAGGGCAAAAAGACTAACCCCTGTATTAGGATGGCATTGATGACCATTATTTGATTTCAACACCATTGTTTCGATTCTACCAGACACTTTATAAACCAACACTCAATTCAAAAGGACACCAGCCACTGTTAACATGGCTTTACTTAATCATAATTTCCCTTCCAAATAGGCCACCATGGGTACAACATCAACCAGCCTGAGTCTCCAAAACTCTTCATGTCGGGATTACACTAAAAAAATATATTCTGTTTGACGAAGGCTGTTGTGGCAGTTCCAGATGATCATGAATCATATTCTAATGTGGTGGCAGGTGTCTGCAGTAGTAGGTAATGTATCGTTCATCCCACATGGATGCGCGCACGCACGCAAAAAAAAATCCTGACCTATTTCTCTGGATAATAAAATGACAGCGGTTGCTAAGAGAACAGAGTAGCCAGAGCACAGGAATCAGGATACACACATGTAGTTCGTTCCAATTAGGATCAGCCCAAAGAAAGACGCTTGTATTTGAAAAACAAATCTTCAATTTGTAAGACAATGTTTGAAAACGAAAAGCCATACATTGTAAAATGGGACTTCGAAGTAGCCCAGGCTATTTCATAAGAAAGTAGTAATTTGTTTTCTTGCATTCAGTTAGTGTAGCAGAGTCAATGTCTAAAGAAACATTGTTTAGAATAAATCCAGAGTAGCCCGTTTTGTTTTATCAATGAATGTGAGATGATATCCTAACGCATAACGTTACCTTCCAAACTGAAGTCCAGTAGCACATACTCGTAAACGGTGTCTGTTATGGTCTCCACTTGCGGTCTCTTCAGAGTGGAGTATATCTTCCCGGGGCTACTGTCCTCTGGGTCTTCCAGTTTCCTCAACCCGCAGCCCATAGTGCCGTAGCGGGATATCCAGCTCACACTAACCGGGCACGATGACAGTTAGCCGACAAAAAGAGCTTTGCTATTGCTATAAAGTTAACCGGATTGCTCCATCCAGGGTGGGTTGACGCTATAAAGCCGTTTGACGTTGCCCCCGGATAATCACTGTCATAGGCAACCAAAGAACGCACAATAAAACACTTAAAAATATGCAATTTTATATTTTTCTGTAAATAGTTAAAAGCGTGAAGCTCTCGTTCTTTGGAGAAAAAACCCCATTAAAAAAACATAAAAAGTTACAATAATTGAGAACTCCACCACTGCGCGCGAGCGGCTACTTTGTTGCTAACGTCGACTTATTGGCAACAAATCCACTTTTAGTTTTCTTTTCGCCTATCAAATTATATTATTCGTATCATCCACTTAAAAAAACGAGAGTGATTTTAGTAAAGCCGAATAATACATGTGTGAGTGATTCATGAAAGCCAAAGCGTGGCTGCTCGCAGGAGGGAGAAAACATGGGAGGACCGAAGGCGAGGAGGTGATTTGTGCAGCATGATATGGCCTGTATTTTAATGGCTGCTTGGTTTATTTACTAAATATAAATATTTCTGTAGGCTATAGATGTAGCACACTGGGCACAGACGTCAGTTTGTCTATTTTTGATATTATTTTTGATTAAATGGCATTGAAGCTCATTTGGAGCTTAGTTAACAGTGTCCAAGGAAGGGCCAGAGGTATGCCAAATGGTGTCGTCTGCATAGAGGTGGATCAAAGAATCACCAGCAGCGAGAGCGACATCATTGATGTATGCAGAGAAGAGAGTCGGCCTGAGAATTGAACCCTGTGGCACCCCCATAGAGACTGCCAGAGGTCCGGACAACAGGCCTTCCGATTTGACATACTGAACTCTATTGGAGAAGTAGTTGGTGAACCAAGCGTGGCAATCATTTGAGAAACCAAGGCTGTTGAGTCTGCCAATAAGAATGTTGTGTTTGACAGAGTCGAACATCTTAGCCAGGTCAATGAATACGGCTGTACAGTAATGTCTCTTATCGATGGCGGTTATGATATCGTTTAGGACCTTGAGCGTGGCTGAGGTACACCCATGACCAGCTCTGAAACCAGATTGCATAGCGGAGAAGGTACGGTGAAATTCGATATGGTCGGTAATCTGTTTGTTAACTTGGCTTTCAAAGACCTTAAAAGGGCAGGGTAGAGTAGATATAGGTCTGTAGCAGTTTGGGTCAAGAGTGTCCCCCTTTGAAGAGGGGGATGACCGCGGCAGCTATCCAATCTATGGGAATCTCAGACGACACGAAAGAGAGTTTGAACAGGCTAGTAATAGGGGTTGCAGATAATTTTAGAAAGAGAGGGTCCAGATTGTCTAGCCCGGCTGATTTGTAGGGGTCCAGATTTTTTGCAGCTCTTTCAGATCATCAGATATCTGGATTTGGGTGAAGGAGAAGTGGGGGAGGTTTGTGCAAGTTGCTGTGGGGAGCGCAGGGCTGTTGACCGGGGTAGGGGTAGCTAGGTGGAAAGCATGGCCAGCCGTAGAAAAATTATTCTATTATTGTGGATTTATCGGTAGTGACAGTATTTCCTAGCCTCAGTGCAGTGGGCAGCTGGGAGGAGGTGCTCTTATTCTCCATGGACTTTACAGTGTCACAGAACTTTTTTGAGTTTGTACTACAGGATGCAAACTTCTGTTTGAAAAAGCTAGCCTTAGCTTTCCTAACTGCCTGTGTATTGGTTCCTAACTTCCCTAAAAAGTTGCATATCACTGGGGATATTCGACGCTAATGCAGAACGCCACAGGATGTTTTTGTGCTGGTCAAGGGCAGATAGGTCTGGAGTGAACTAAGGGCTATATCTATTCATAGTTCTACATTTTTTGAATGGAGCATGCTTATTTAAGATGGTGAGGAAGGCACTTTAAAAAAAATAACCAGGCATCCTCTACTGACGGGATGAGGACAATGTCATTCCAGGATACCCCGGCCAGGTCAATTAGAAAGGCCTGCTTGCAAAAGTGTTTTAGGGAGCGTTTGACAGTGATGAGGGGTGGTCTTTTGACCGCAGACCCATTATGGATGCAGGCAATGAGGCAGTGATCGCTGAGATCTTGGTTGAAAACAGCAGAGGTGTATTTGGAGGCCAAGTTAGTTAGGATGCGAGCTAAAGTTTAGCCGACTGATAGCTGGTAGCTAGTTAGCTTCAGTTGAGGTAATCCAGTTCGGAGGTAAATAGAAATACTTTAGAGAGAAAAAACAAATCCACACCACATTGGGTGAGGCGGGTTGCAGGAGAGTATTTTGAAGTTGAGGTTTAGGAAAAATATTAAAAAGAATGCGAAGAAAAATACATAAAAATATATATAGAGACATGACAAAGACGTCTGACTGCTACGCCATCTTGGACATGATGTTGACTGGTTCATACTGATCATACTCTGATCCAAATCAGTGCACTCCTGATTACAACATCTGCGTCGCTAGAATGAGCCTCCAGGATAGTAATGACTTTTTTCCTGTAATATCTTAACATAGACCTGGTCAATCTGTATGTGTCTTCTGATTTCATTGCAGTCATAGGCACAAAAATGGAAACATTGATTTTTTTTTATTTTACCTTTATTTAACTAGGCAAGTCAGTTAAGAACAAATTCTTATTTTCAATGACGGCCTAGGAACAGTGGGTTAACTGCCTGTTCAGGGGCAGAACAACAGATTTGTACCTTGTCAGCTCGGGGGTTTGAAATTGCAACCTTCCGGTTACTAGTCCAACGCTCTAACCACTAGGCTGCATATGGTTATTGTTTTGTAGTATATTGGGAGCTCTTGGTAAGACTTTGCTTTCGCTTGACTCTCAACACTGAAAACATGAAAGCATGTCACGGAGACCTTGATGGAGTGGAAGGTTATTCTCCTTTTACAAGCACGCTGTCAGAATTAACAGATGGCAGGAAAGAAAGAAAGGATGTTGCCAAACGGAGGTAATAAGAGGAGGAAAGCTAAGAAATAACAACACAAATTATTGAACAGTAAATGTATATCCCTTTGTCTGGAAACTGTCAGAAAGATGTCTAACCAAACACTGAGCTGGACCGACCAGAATGACAGGAAACTGTCAGAAAGATGTCTAACCAGACACTGAGCTGGACCGACCAGAACGACAGGAAACTGTCAGAAAGACGACTAACCAGACACTGAACTGGACCGACCAGAAGGACAGGAAACTGTCAGAAAGACGACTAACCAGACACTGAGCTGGACCGACCAGAACGACAGGAAACTGTCAGAAAGACGACTAACCAGACACTGAGCTGGACCGACCAGAACGACAGGAAACTGTCAGAAAGATGTCTAACCAGACACTGAGCTGGACCGACCAGAACGACAGGAAACTGTCAGAAAGTCGGCTAACCAGACACTGAGCTGGACCGACCAGAATGACAGGAAACTGTCAGAAAGACGACTAACCAGACACCGAGCTGGACCGACCAGAACAACGAAGAAGAAGAAGACGAGCCAGCAAACTGGCTGCTTATCTACAGAGTATCCAATGGTCTCTACTACACAGTTACAGCAGAGTTAAAACAGTCATGAACAGAACTATATACAGTACAGTTGGAAATTGTAGCTCTTATGTACTTACTGTATCCAATTAAGGCCATCACAGGAGACTGTACTGTATTTGTCCAGAGAACAGTAGCCATTGATTCCCTAACTGGGGTGCCAGTCTGGTTTTGTAACAGCTAGATGACAACCCGGATACTTGGACAGAAGCAGACCGTCACCCCGGCTAGCCAGTAGTCATTTTCATTTATGTCTCAGTCAAATGATTTGGACACCACATGCTACATCTCTTTGTGGTCTGGAGGAATGTTCAAAAATAACCTCAGTGGAGAAAGGCTGAAGACTGGATGGGCATCCCAAATAGCATCCTATTCCCTATGTAGTGCATTACTTTTGACCAGAGCCTTTTATGGGCCCTTTGTCAAAAGTCGTGCACTACAATAGGAAATAGGGTGTCATTTGGGAATCAGACTGGGACTTTCAGACAGGAAACCACTGTGATTCTAGAGTCTCACACAGGCCAGGCCAGAGCAGAGGACAGCAAGAAGGAAGCCAGGGCCTTCTTTAAACACAGTATACATCAGTACATTAAACACCCAGGACCTAAACAATACGTTCCTCTCTTCCCCTGCCAGGCTGAAGGGCTGGTCGCTGGCATACATCATATGCACATAGCTGAGTGAAAATAAACTCCTCTGCTCCAAATGTGTGTTCTCTTTCACACACACCATACCGTATGACCTATCAGAGTTGTCCCTGACCATATGACCTAAAACTCAAAGAAAACTATGGGCCCTAGTTATAGGCTCCATAGGTTTTGTGGTCAGGGACAACTCTGGGCCCTTAACTTACTGAATACACCAAGTCGAGAACCAACAGGACCCCGAACAGCTTCCACCACCAAGCCATAAGACTGCTAAACAAGACTGCTAAATAGCTAATCAAATGGCTACCCAGACTACCTGCATTGACCCTTTTTTGCACTAACTCTCTTTCACCGACTCTATGCAAACACACTGTAATCTACCCACACACTCACACATACTGACACCCAACACACACACACACACACACACTACATATGCCCAGACACACATAACATGCACACACATGCATACAGATGCCACACACTCACACACACACTTTCACACTCACCACATACAATACGCTGCTGCTACTGTCTATTATCTATACTAGTCATTTTACCTACAGTATACTGCTGTTACTGTCTAGTATCTATCCTGTTGTCTAGTCACTTTACTCCTACCTACAGTATACTGCTGTTACTGTCTAGTATTTATCCTGTTGTCTAGTCACTTTACCCCTACCTACAGTATACTGCTGCTACTGCCTATTATCTATCCTTTACCCCTACCTACAGTATACTGCTGCTACTGTCTATTATCTATCCTGTTGTCTAGTCACTTTACTCCTACCTACAGTATACTGCTGTTACTGTCTAGTATTTATCCTGTTGTCTAGTCACTTTACCCCTACCTACAGTATACTGCTGCTACTGCCTATTATCTATCCTTTACCCCTACCTACAGTATACTGCTGCTACTGTCTATTATCTATCCTGTTGTCTAGTCACTTTATCCCTACCTACAGTATACTGCTGCTACTGTCTATTATCTATCCTGTTGTCTAGTCACTTTACCCCTACCTACAGTATACTGCTGTTACTGTCTATTATCTATCCTGTTGTCTAGTCACTTTACCCCTACCTACAGTATACTGCTGCTACTGCCTATTATCTATCCTTTACCCCTACCTACAGTATACTGCTGCTACTGTCTATTATCTATCCTGTTGTCTAGTCACTTTACTCCTACCTACAGTATACTGCTGTTACTGTCTAGTATTTATCCTGTTGTCTAGTCACTTTACCCCTACCTACAGTATACTGCTGCTACTGCCTATTATCTATCCTTTACCCCTACCTACAGTATACTGCTGCTACTGTCTATTATCTATCCTGTTGTCTAGTCACTTTATCCCTACCTACAGTATACTGCTGCTACTGTCTATTATCTATCCTGTTGTCTAGTCACTTTACCCCTACCTACAGTATACTGCTGCAACTGTCTATTATCTATCCTGTTGTCTAGTCACTTTACCCCTACCTATATGTACATAGCTACCTAAATTACCTCGTACTCCTGCTCATTGACTCAGTACTGGTACTCCCTGTATATAGCCATGTTATTACCTCGTACCCCTGCTCATCAACTCAGTACTGGTACTCCCTGTATATAGCCATGTTATTACCTCGTACTCCTGCTCATTGACTCAGTACTGGTTCTCCCTGTATGTAGCCATGTTATTACCTCGTACCCCTGCTCATCGACTCAGTACTGGTACTCCCTGTATATAGCCATGTTATTACTTCGTACTCCTGCTCATTGACTCAGTACTGGTACTACCTGTATATAGCCATGTTATTACCTCGTACCCCTGCTCATTGACTAAGTACTGGTACTACCTGTATATAGCCATGTTATTACCTCGTACTCCTGCTCATCGACTCAGTACTGGTACTCCCTGTATATAGCCATGTTATTACCTCGTACTCCTGCTTATCGACTCAGTACTGGTACTCCCTGTATATAGCCATGTTATTACCTCGTACTCCTGCTCATTGACTCAGTACTGGTACTCCCTGTATATAGCCATGTTATTACCTCGTACTCCTGCTCATTGACTCAGTACTGGTACTCCCTGTATATAGCCATGTTATTACCTCGTACTCCTGCTCATTGACTCAGTACTGGTTCTCCCTGTATATAGCCATGTTATTACCTCGTACTCCTGCTCATCGACTCAGTACTGGTTCTCCCTGTATATAGCCATGTTATTACCTCGTACTCCTGCTTATCGACTCAGTACTGGTACTCCCTGTATATAGCCATGTTATTACCTCGTACTCCTGCTCATTGACTCAGTACTGGTACTCCCTGTATATAGCCATGTTATTACCTCGTACTCCTGCTCATTGACTCAGTACTGGTACTCCCTGTATATAGCCATGTTGATTTTGCTCGTTATTGTTATTCACTGTGTATTTATTCCTCATGTTACTCTTTTTATTTTTGTATCTTTAACTTTGCATTGTTGGAAAAGGACCAGTAAGTACGCATTTAACAAATAAAAATGTATTTGATTTATAATGTTGAGTCTGTGTTTTAATTTGGTGTTTGATTGTGTGTGTGCGTGCGTGTGCGAAAGCATTAGTCTGAACCTGCTGTCTACGAAGCATGTGACAAATACGATTTGATTTGTAATGTTGTGTCTGTGTGTTAATTTGGTGTTTGTGTGTGACAGAAGGACATGTATTTATTTATTTAACCAGGTAGGCAAGTTGAGAACAAGTTCTCATTTACAACTGCCACCTGGCCAAGATAAAGCAAAGCAGTTCGACACATACAACGACACAGAGTTACACATGGAGTAAAACAAACATACAGTCAATAATACAGTAGAAACATCTATATACAGCCAATAATACAGTATAAACAAGTCTATATACAATGTGAGCAAATTAGGTCAGATAAGGGAGGTAAAGGCAAAAAAAAGGCCATGGTGGCAAAGTAAATACAATATAGCAAGTAAAACACTGGAATGGTAGATTTGCAGTGGAAGAATGTGCAAAGTAGAAATAAAAATAATGGGGTGCAAAGGAGCAAAATAAATAAATAAATAAAATAAATACAGTAGGGAAAGAGGTAGTTGTTTGGGCTAAATTATAGGTGGGCTATGTACAGGTGCAGTAATCTGTGAGCTGCTCTGACAGTTGGTGCTTAAAGCTAGTGAGGGAGATAAGTGTTTCCAGTTTCAGAGATTTTTGTAGTTCATTCCAGTAATTGGCAGCAGAGAACTGGAAGGAGAGGCGGCCAAAGAAAGAATTGGTTTTGGGGGTGACTAGAGAGATATACCTGCTGGAGCGTGTGCTACAGGTGGGAGATGCTATGGTGACCAGCGAGCTGAGATAAGGGGGGACTTTACCTAGCAGGGTCTTGCATGCAGGTGTGTCGGTGTGTGTCTTTCAAGGGAAACATGGGTTACTTGTTTGATTAGTTGGATTATGTTGCCACCTAGTGTCCGACAATGTTATAACTCACAGTTTGAGGAAGTAGTCATGAATGCGATTTACGTACACTGAGTGTACAAAACATTATGAACACCTGCGTTTTCCATGACATAGACTGACCAGATGAATCCAGGGGAAAGATATGATCCCTTATTGATTTAACTTGTAAATCCACTTCAAGCAGTATAGATGAAGGGGAGGAGACAGGATAAATAAGTATTTTTAAACATTGAGACAATTGAGACATGGATTGTGTATGTGTGCCATACAGAGGGTGAATGGGCAAGACAAAAGACTGAAGTGCATTTGAACAGGGAATGGTAGTAGGTGCCAGGTGCACCGGTTTGTGTCAAGAACTGCTGGGTTTTTCACGCTGAACTGTTTCCCGTGTGTATCCAGAATGGTCGACTACCAAAAATGAAATCCAGCCAACTTGACACAACTGTTGGAAGCATTGGAGTCAACATGGGCCAGCATCTGGAATGCTTTTCGGGGGGGGGGGGGGGGGGGGGTGCAACTCAATATTAGGAAGGTGTTCCTAATGTCTGGTATACTCAGTGTACTTAACACTATGGTGGTTGATCACAAGTCCATGTTCCAAATTAAACTTCTATGTGATTGTATCAATAAAAATGTCAGGATCCCAGTGCTATGCACTCTAACCCCATCCCAAACCTTAACCTTAACCCCATCCCAAACCTTAACCCTATCCCAAACCTTAACCCCATCCCAAACCTTAACCCTATCCCAAACCTTAACCATATCCCAAACCTTAACCATAACCCCATCCCAAACATTAATCCCTATCCCAAACCTTAACCCCATCCCAAACCTTAACCGTATCCCAAACCTTAACCCCATCCCAAACCTTAACCCTATCCCAAACCTTAACCCCATCCCAAACCTTAACCCCATCCCAAACCTTAACCTTAACCCCATCCCAAACATTAACCCCATCCCAAACCTTAACCCCATCCCAAACCTTAACCTTAACCCCATCCCAAACCTTAACCCCATCCCAAACCTTAACCCCATCCCAAACCTTAACCCCATCCCAAACCTTATCCCCATCCAAAACCTTAACCCTATCCAAAACCTTAACCCCATCCCAAACCTTAACCCCATCCCAAACCTTAACCCCATCCCAAACCTTAGCCCCATCCCAAACCTTAACCCTATCCCAAACCTTATCCCCATCCCAAACATGAATCCCTATCCCAAACATTAACCCTATCCCAAACCTTAACCTTAACCCTATCCCAAACCTTAACCCCATCCCAAACCTTAACCCTATTCCAAACCTTAACCCCATCCCAAACCTTAACCCCATCCCAAACCTTAACCCCATCCCAAACCTTAACCCTAACCCTAACCTTAACCCCATCCCAAACCTTAACCCCATCCCAAACCTTATCCCCATCCAAAACCTTAACCCTATCCAAAACCTTAACCCCATCCCAAACCTTAACCCCATCCCAAACCTTAACCCCATCCCAAACCTTAGCCCCATCCCAAACCTTAACCCTATCCCAAACCTTATCCCCATCCCAAACATGAATCCCTATCCCAAACATTAACCCTATCCCAAACCTTAACCTTAACCCTATCCTAAACCTTAACCCTATCCCAAACCTTAACCATATCCCAAACCTTAACCTTAACCCCATCCCAAACATTAATCCCTATCCCAAACATTAACCCTATCCCAAACCTTAACCTTAACCCTATCCCAAACCTTAACCCCATCCTAAACCTTAACCCCATCCCAAACCTTAACCCTATCCCAAACCTTAACCCTATCCCAAACCTTAACCCCATCCCAAACCTTAACCCCATCCCAAACCTTAACCCTATCCCAAACCTTAACCCCATCCTAAACCTTAACCCTATCCCAAACCTTAACCATATCCCAAACCTTAACCTTAACCCCATCCCAAACATTAATTCCTATCCCAAACATTAACCCTATCCCAAACCTTAACCTTAACCCTATCCCAAACCTTAACCCCATCCCAAACCTTAACCCCATCCCAAACCTTAACCCTATCCCAAACCTTAACCCCATCCTAAACCTTAACCCTATCCCAAACCTTAACCATATCCCAAACATTAATTCCTATCCCAAACATTAACCCTATCCCAAACCTTAACCCCATCCCAAACCTTAACCTTAACCCCATCCCAAACATTAATTCCTATCCCAAACATTAACCCTATCCCAAACCTTAACCCCATCCCAAACATTAATTCCTATCCCAAACATTAACCCTATCCCAAACCTTAACCCCATCCCAAACCTTAACCCCATCCCAAACCTTATCCCCATCCAAAACCTTAACCCTATCCAAAACCTTAACCCCATCCCAAATATTAACCCCTTCCAAAACCTTAACCCCATCCCAAACCTTAGCCCCATCCCAAACCTTAACCCTATCCCAAACCTTAACCTTAACCCCATCCCAAACCTTAACCCTATCCCAAACCTTAACCCCATCCCAAACCTTAACCCCAAACCTTAACCCTTCCCTACTTTCACTAGGGTTAAGGTGATACCTCCGACAAATGTGGAATACTGAAGTGAGAACGTGAGATCTTGTTGCAGAGGAACAAAACATGAATCCTCCAAAATATAGGCCACATTAGGCCTAAAAATAATGTATATCTGTGGTTAAGAATGAATGGGGGAAAAAACTGAGGCTTTTGTGGGAGAAACACATTCTGTACTACATGCAGGCATTAGAGTATAGTGAGTGGTTTGGAGAGCAGGTCTTCACGCCCTAGCACAGAATGGGTCAGAGAGATAGAAAGCGAAAGAGACGAGAGGGAGATGGAGTGAATAACAGAGGGACATCTTTCCTCCACTCCCTATTACAGTAAGAGAGTAGGAGGAGGAGGATGGAAAGAGCTATGGGAGAAATATAACAAGGTGATAGAGATATAAGGCAGGAAGTAGAGAAACAGCAGTCATCAGTTATAGCCTCCTGCTTGCTATGGACCCAATGACCTTACACATTTCAACACCTGCAGTACAGCCAGAAACTCCGCAAGACACTGCAGTACAGCCATGCACACAGATCCACACACTCACTCACGCACCTGCCCTGTCTCATGCACATACACACACACATGCACATACATACACACATACACACATACGTGTGTGTGCACGCACATAAACAGAAATGCAATAGGGGTGAAGGAGAGGTCAATTTTTAGAGCAGTGAATTATTTTTTTTTTTACTGTCCTCCTGACATTGAAAGATTTATACTGTTTTGAACAAGCATCTGCTAATGCCTAAATAGAATCAGGTAGCAGAACGAAACTCTTTCAATTGTGATTAATAACCTGGTTAATCTGAATAATCTGGGTTTACAGTAACAATCCTTCAAACTGCTGATCCTCTTAAACACCAGTAGGATCTGTCTATCAATAAGTAGGATCTGTCTATCAATAGGTTTGCATCTCACTCTTTACTCCATCCATAGATTACTCACATGATATCAAAGCGCCACTGAGGAGCCATCAAATATACACAAAGCACACAATCATATTTGTTTGTTTGTTTTCCTTTCATGTGGTGACAATACCAAATGGCTTTGAGTTAAAAAAAAAAAGTTTTTTAAAAATCCAATAAAACATTCACAATCATCTCAATAACTAATATTCAGAAGTTATCAAGTTACAAAAAGTGTGTGTACGTGTTGTTTAGCATTTATAAATATACAGTACTGAAATATAATATTTGTTTAACATGTTTGTATAAAGCCATTTGAATTGGCACGTGTGATATTGAATATCCAACTCTGGAATTTGCCCTAGCAGTGACAGTGATGGAAAACACCAGGACTGGCCACCCAGAAGAGAATATTTTTTTGTTGGCTGTCTTTGCCAAAACTCTCCGTTGAGTGTTCTCAGTCCTCCAAAATTACTCATGGCAACAAGAGAATGTTAAATAAACGTTTCCAAAATGTGGCTCTAACAGAATTGTCTGATTAGAACAAAGGGCCTTGGCCCTTACCAAAAGGAGTGTACTACATAGATAACAGGGTATTATTTGGGATGCAGCCATAGTCTACTACAGAGAAGTTAAGAGTATGAATAAATGAGTGTGTTAACAATATGTGACTGTATCTACTCAAATCTAGGCCTAGGTGTTTTAGTTATAAAGTGTTTATGTTTGTCTAGAACAGTGTGCACATCTCTGTTGGAGTGAGACACATGTAAGTGTATATTAGTGGTGTGTGTATATTAGTGGTGTGTGTGGGTATATTAGTGGTGTGTGTGTGTGCATGTGTATTTACGTGGTGTATGTGTATATTAGTGGCGTGTGTGTGCGTGTGTGTGTCGTCAGTCATGGGGCAGAGTGTGTTCAGGGTGAACTGTTCCTTGGCACCAGGGGCGCAACTGTCACTGGGGACAGGGGACATGTCTCCCCACATTCTGAAATTGTATTTTTGCTCCCCCCCAGTTTTATCATTGGAATGTGATATAAAACGAGGCAACGGTGTGCTTTAGGACCATGCGGACGCCTCCGAGAGGGCATGTAGGCTGTTTGTATTTATGAGTATTTATCCGACTGGATACATTTTTTTATAATAATAATGATGCCCCCCCCACCCCCCCACCTCTAAAACCAAAGTTGCGCCCCTGCTTGGCACCAACAAGTCTTTTTCAAGGCCTGATGAGGGAGACAGCAGACCAATTCACAGGCCCAGGCTGGCCATCCACACACACACACACAACCACACCACTAATACACACACACACACACACACACACACACACACACACACACACACACACACACACACAGCACTGAGCCTCCAGAATACTCATCTCTATCTCTTCTTTAACACCAGCATGACACATTACATGAAGGCACCAGTTTCACCATGGCTAGGCTATACAGAGAGTTGAATGTCAGTTGGACTTCTCTCAGTGCCCTCTGAAGCAATTCAATCTCTCTAACTTCATGGTGTCATCGGTGCCTTAGGGACCTGTAATATAGGCAATGTAAAATTAATGGGATTAAGGTAACATATTATAAGAATATATATTAATATAAGCACTATTTGGTTTTTCACACCGAAAAACATGTGCAATATCTTGTGTATATTGGTTTGACCCGTAAGGAGAGATGATAGACCTATGGAAAATAGTCCATATTTTTCCTCCAATGAATGGATTTCAGTCAAAAAGCCAACCACAACAAGAACGTCTATTTTCCAAGAATGGTCTCGTTCACTTGCAGTGTTTATGAAGCGTGGATATTAGCAGCGAGTTGCAAGGGGTGGACTCGAGCGCTAATTACCCGAACGGCCTTCATGCATGCCATAGCGCGCCCACGTGCCACATCTCAACTCCTGGCTAGACAATTTCAGTTGTTGCGAACACCTGCAATAAAGAATGAGAGGCAAGTGAGCTTTTAACGAACTCACACCTACCTGCAAACTATTCCACCTCAACGAAAGGGACACATGAACTTTTGTTCAAGTCAATAGGAGAGACCAATTGATGGGCATATACTTCTTCAATCTATGGAGGTGCTCAGTTCAATCATAACTCTCCATTTAAAATACAAAGACTACAAATATGCCTAAATGACTGTAGCCTATATACACTGAACAAAGATATAAACGCAACATGTAAAGTGTTTGTTTCTGATTCATGAGCTGAAATAAAAGATCCCAGAAATGTTCCATACTCACAAAAAGCTGATTTCTCTCAAATGTTTATGCACACATTTGTTTACATCCCTGTTAGTGAGCATTTTGTCCTTTGCCAAGATAATCCATCCACCTGACAGATGTGGCATATCAAGAAGCTGATTAAACAGCATGAGCATTACACAGGTGAACCTTGGTCTGGGGACAATTAAAGGCCACTCTAAAATGTGCAGTTTTGTCTTGTATTTGGTTATTATTGGTTGGCTTTAGGCTTATATATTTGACTTAGTTGAGATGGAAGTTAAAGGCCTACTGCTGCATTGGCCTATAAGCTATCTCTGAGTTCGATGCTCTCATTGCTTTAGCCGAAAATGGATCACAGTGTATCAATGTGTCCATATGGCAGAGGCTGGTGTTCTCCATTAGTTGAATTTAAATGTTTAGATTTGTTTTATTTTTATTCCGCTTTTTTTTAAATGATTAAGCAGGTGACATTGATTTTAAGAAACAAAAACGTTATTATTAAAATGAAACTGTTCCATGAAAATGCGCATTGGCTATGAAAATAATGATAACTGGCACTCAGATCGGTAGAAATGCTAGGATAAATTGTGAGCTTACCCAAACTTGAAACTCACCTGCTGCCTATGGTCAGCTCAGGGCCTGTTCTAGCCTTTTGGGGGCCCTTAGCAAGAGTTTTTCAGTTTTAAAGTTAATTTCCTGCAAGTCTAGGGGGCCCCTATTGATTTATGCCATGTTAATATGATATCTGAGTGAGAATGACTAACAAATCAATGGGGGCCCCCTGGAGGCCAGGGCCCCTGGGCACATGCCCTGTGTGCCTGATTGGTATTTGTCCATGATTGTTACAAGTTTAGATTGCTGTCTAGACTAACTACCAATCTAAAAATAGTTAGCTGAAATGGCTGATTAAGTGACTGTCAGTGACTGACATAACAAGAGAAAAACTCCTGATGCGCAACCATTTTGAAATTGCACCTGTATCCTATTCTTGCAGCTGTATCCTACTATTCTTACTCTCAATAGGTAGTTAAGACCTGACTGAGTTCCTTTTTTGGGGGGTCGGACCCCTTAGTGACCAGAGGGGCAGGAGCCCCTGGAAAAACCCTTAGCCCCCATTGGAATGAAAATCAAATGCCCATGCAACTGATTCGTTCTGGCGCCAGCCTGTGAATGTGTCCCTCTCTAGTGAGTCCCTCCTGCCTTTCCTTGGGGTCCGCTGACCCTAGCCCTCTCCTCGCGACCAGAACATGTGGTACGCTTCCAAAATGAGGCATTCCAGAGCCAGCGACATCTGACTCCACCCATCCAGCTTTGTTTTGTCAACTGCGTGCGTTTTGGAGCTACGAGTGCCAAATACCCATGTGTATTGGTTGCTTGGCGCGTCAATTATGATTTATAGAATAAGTGGGAGGAGCAACGCCAGAGAGAGGTGGGGAGGACTAGAGGCGGCGCAGCTGTCAGTTGTGTTCGTCCTTCTCGTCAAAATCTGTTGCAGACTCGACTAAAGTGT
This sequence comes from Oncorhynchus mykiss, assembly GCF_057628025.1. Lineage (NCBI taxonomy): Eukaryota > Metazoa > Chordata > Actinopteri > Salmoniformes > Salmonidae > Oncorhynchus > Oncorhynchus mykiss. The sequence goes on from NC_143043.1 coordinate 43,333,160, forward strand.
TTACCAGCTCAGTGTACTTTGAGAGCTTAACCAATGTACGGACCTATGGGAGATACATCTTGTTCTCCCCATAACAACATATCACAGCGTAAAGTTGACTGCCTTGCACTTTGGTAACTGTTGGATGGTAAGGTAGACTGAGTTGGCTTCTTTGAGCAGGAAGGTTAGGCTACCCTGGAAGACTACACCTAAATACGTGTGTTGTTTTAAGGATTTTTATGCGAAGTTTCTTCTTCCCAATGTTAATCTATCATTGAGTGTGAGGTAGCATCGCTGGAAGCATACAGGACTGCTGCCAATCTGTGAGGTTGGGACTTGTTGCGTGAAAAACACATCCCCCGGGAATAGTGTTTTCGGGTAAACCCCGTTTTTAAAACCAATTTGCATTCAAGTCGGTGCGTGTCCGTGGTGTTTTGATTTCACAACAGGGCAGATTTTCGAGTGTCTGTGGTGGGTGTTCCCCAATCCTCTAATTCTAGTCCTGACAGTATACAAGTCAGGTCGACTTTGTGGAGACTGGAGAGCGAACATGAGACTGGATGTGATGGACCTTAGGCGTGATTAAAGAAATTGAAGTAATTACCTAGGTCTACCCAACTGCCTGACCGGAGCGGCTCTAATGGTCTAACGGAACAGCCCTCGCCAGATGTGCGCTGGAGTCCAGTTCCGTGGTTCATATTTTTGGAAAGGCGCAGCAGACCCCTCCATAGCCTACCCGTGCACTTATATGTAAATAAATGGCACCCATAATACGTCGAATTTAGTAATTTCCTATAGCCTGTAACTGCTGAGAAGATGTCGGAGCAAGAGCGCTATGGGGACGGACTGTGCGACGATGGAGCTCCGGAGATCATCCCGCCGAGAGCGTCCAGGACGGGAAGGCGGAGCGGAGTCATCCTCCCTGGCCAGGACAACGATACCATCGTCCTGGAGGCAGTGAGGGCAGCCCCACGCAGGAGCAGCATCATCAAGGTAAGATATATGAGTTACTTAAAGGGATGGTTGAGGCTACATGTAATGATAACACTGGCAAAATCTATCTGAACGATTTAGGTTAACAGATCTGTTTCACACAATCACCTGCTTTTACCTGAGCCATTTATTTACCTTAGTTCACCCGCATAAAATAGCCAGGCTTCAAATTAAAAAGCCATCGGCTAACGCAGTAGTTCCCCACCTATTTTGGTTACTGTACACCAACTGAATTTCGTTCTGCCTGGAGTACCCCTGAAGTATCCCCTCGTGCATTTTACCAGTAGGCATATGGTCTCATGAGTCTTCTCAAGTATCCCCTGTGGATTGGCCAAGTACCCCCAGGGGTTATATTACTCCTGGTCGGGAACCACCGGGCTAATATAATAGCACTGGAGCTTTCCATTGCACTGTTCATAATGTGTATTCATCCACTTAAAATGTCTCTGCAACAGACACTAGACATGGAGCCGCCGGATAAAGGACGGTGGGTAATGAATAGAAGTAGGATAGGCTACAGTGGGTTGTGATTACATTAGCGTGTGAACATGAACAAGCACCAGACAAATGCCAATACTCTTTAGAGACTGTCTCAATTTGGGTCTCTGACATATTAATTCCTCACACTGCACAGCAAAATCAGTTGTGTACATTTAACTCTGAAAGTGTGTTTTCAGTGAACATATGAGTCCCACTGAACTGGTGATAAAATAACACTTTGGAGATTGTTAAAGATTTAACTCTGTTGCGGTGTTCCCCATTCAACATTTAAAGTGTTCAAATTAACTTAACTGTGGTGTTTGCCAGTGGTGTAAAAATATTTTAGTAGTAGTTTTTTGGGATATCTGTACTTCACTTTACTATTTATATTTTTGTCAACTTTTACTAAACTACATTCCTAAAGAAAATAATATACTTTTTACTCCATACATTTCCCTGACACCCAAAATACTTGTTACATTTTGACGGGAAAATGGTCCAATTCACACATTTATCAAGATAACATCCCTGGTCCTCCCTACTGCCTCTGATCTGAAGGACTCACTAAACACCTACTTCGTTTGTAAATTATGTCTGAGTGTTGGAGTATGTCTCTGGCTAGCTGGCAATTTAAAAATGCTTAATATAAGGAATTTGAAATGGTTTATATTGTTACTTTTGATACTTAAGTCAATTTGAGTAATTCCATTTACTTTTGATACTTAAGTATATTTAAAACCAAATACTTTTAGACTTTTACTCAAGTTGTTTGCTGGGTGACTTTTACTTGAGTCATTTTCTATTAAGGTATCTTTACTTTTACTCAAGTATGACACTTGAGTACTTTTTCCACCACTGCCGTTTGCATAGCCCTCCTGTAGATTAATATGCAATACCTATAGTGTAAAACATGATTTAGAGTAAACTGGACTATCTTTGCTCTATGACAATATTTCTATCATTAGGCCTTACTTTGATTGCCTAGTTTAATCTTAACACAGTGGTGTTAAACTCCTGGTTTACAGGCCACATCAGGCCTGCAAGTCACATTAAGATGGCTTGCAAAGTGATGTATAATTTCTTTTGGAATTCAGAGTTAGGATATCCAACAGTTGAAATTTTTGTTCACCAGCATTCAGAATGACTGTCAGCGTTAGGAAAGTTTATAAGAAGATTACCTAAACCAATTGAACTGGAACAACCATTTCAGTAACGGGTGCAAAAAATGTATTATATTTATCCTTGTGTAGCATAAGATTAATCAATCAATCAATGTACATGCAAAAACAGATATTAATTTTTTTTTTTTGTCATCTTTTTTTCTACAGTAGAGAATGCTGGGAAATATGATAAGGATGGGCATGGTTTTGATGGGACTGTTTTACACTCCAAAGTAAAACAGGCTTTTAACACCAAAACTGGGGGTTAATTTACACTCTTGCAGAGTGAATTTAACTCCTGAATCAACACTAGAAATGTTACACTGAAAAATCAACACTGGCCATTTTTCTGTGTGGATGACAATCTTATTGAAGACTTATAAGAACTGTTTCTCATTTTCGAGGAGAGAAACTTGCAGGGCGCCATGGTTAGGCTATAATGGTGTTCTGAAACTGAAATGATGTCAGCCTTTTGGTCTCAGTTCGTTTGGATATATACTGTAGGCAACAGCAGGTGCCACTCGTGGTATCGTTTTGATTTTAACTGTCACGCAATGCATTTTTTTCTGCAATGAATTTGCCAAAGAATGTAGGCTACACATTGAGTGAACAACCTGTGACGCCCGCCCGCACCTACTCCTGACAACAGCGCACATTCCACACGCCGAGTGATCTCAATTCAGGCCCACACAGAGCATCACACATGTGTATTCACATGCCAAACCTGTGCCTAACCTGTACCATTATGCTCACTTTATTTCCATTTCATAATGGAATTATGATTAACCTGAATATGCCAAAAACACACCCTCTTAGAAGTTGTCTTCCAAAAGAAGCTCTCACCAGCACAGATTTAAATTCCAATATCTGATCATCAACAATGTTTGAATAGTTGTTGTCAACTTAGATAACCTGTTTATAAAACAATACCAATTCAGAGCATCCAATGAAGAATGATCCTGCCCTCTACAGTGAGGGGAAAAAAGTATTTGATCCCCTGCTGATTTTGTACGTTTGCACACTGACAAAGAAATGATCAGTCTATAATTTTAATGGTAGGTTTATTTGAACAGTGAGACAGAATAACAACAAAAACATCCAGAAAAATGCATGTCAAAAATGTTATAAATTGATTAGCATTTTAATGAGGGAAATAAGTAATTGACCCCTCTGCAAAACATGAATTAGTACTTGGTGGCAAAACCCACATTTCTTGTAGTTTGACACCAGGTTTGCACACATCTTAGGAGGGATTTTGTCCCACTCCTCTTTGCAGATCTTCTCCAAGTCATTAAGGTTTCGAGGCTGACGTTTGGCAACTCGAACCTTCAGCTCCCTCCACAGATTTTCTATGGGATTAAGGTCTGGAGACTGGTTAAGCTACTCCAGGACCTTAATGTGCTTCTTCTTGATCCACTCCTTTGTTGCCTTGGCCGTGTGTTTTGGGTCATTGTCATGCTGGAATACCCATCCACGACCCATTTTCAATGCCCTGGCTGAGGGAAGGAGGTTCTCACCCAAGATTTGACGGTACATCGCCCCGTCCATCGTCCCTTTGATGCGGTGAAGTTGTCCTATCCCCTTAGCAGAAAAACACCCCCAAAGCATAATGTTTCCAGCTCCATGTTTGACGTTGGGGATGGTGTTCTTGGGGTCATAGGCAGCATTGCTCCTCTTCCAAACATGGCGAGTTGAGTTGATGCCAAAGAGCTCCATTTTGGTGTCATCTGACCACAACAGTTTCACCCAGTTGTCCTTTGAATCATTCATATGTTCATTGGCAAACTTAAGACGGGCATGTATTTGTACTTTCTTGAGCAGGGGGACCTTGCGGGTGCTGCAGGATTTCAGTCCTTCACGGCGTAGTGTGTTACCAATTGTTTTCTTGGTGACTACGGTCCCAGCTGCCTTGAGATCATTGACAAGATCCTCCCGTGCAGTTCTGGGGTGATTCCTCACCGTTCTCATGATCATTGCAACTCCACGAGGTGAGATCTTGCATGAAGCCCCAGGCCGAGGGAGATTGACAGTTCTTTTGTGCTTCTTCCATTTGTGAATAATCGCACCAACTGTTGTCACCTTCTCATCAAGCTGCTTGGCGATGGTCTTGTAGCCCATTCCAGCCTTGTGTAGGTCTACAATCTTGTCCCTGACATCCTTGGAGAGCTCTTTGGTCTTGGTCATGGTGGAGGGTTTGGAATCTGATTGATTGATTGCTTCTGTGGACAGGTGTCTTTTATACAGGTAACAAACTGAGATTAGGAGCACCCCCTTTAAGAGTGTGCTCCTAATCTCAGCTCGTTACCTGTATAAAAGACACCTGGGAGCCAGAAATCTTTCTGATTGAGAGGGGGTCAAATACTTGTTTCCCTCATTAAAATGCAAATAAATGTACAACACTTTTAACATGCGTTTTTCTGGATTTTTTAAATTGTTATTCTGTCTCACTGTTCAAATGAATTTACCATTCAAATTATAGACTGATCATTTCTTTGTCAGTGGGCAAACGTACAAAATCAGCAGGGGATCAAATACTTTATTCCCTCACTGTATCTATGAGCTCAGTTCGTGTCTGCATCCAGGATGGACTGTGGTCAAATATGGTCTACAGTATATACTGACAAGATACCTGGAGTCTTCACTATAAAAATGGAAGTAAAAGTTTGTCGGGAACATTCTAGCTGTCGGGAAAGTCTGGAACATTCTAGCTGAATAAGAGCGGGCAGATACGCATGTGAACAACAAAAAAATCAGCTTCCTCTGCTTCACGCTTTATTTTCAAGCTGACATATTTTGGGGCGGAGTCAGCCGTCTCGCTTTGCCTCTTCCTCTCTGTTGTGGTTGACCCTGTGGTTGACAACTGACCAGCAGCTACAAGCCAGTCTAGGGTGACATCATAGCTTTCCATGGTCGCTAGCGGTGATATGATGTCAGTTGACTTTACCAGAGGAGGATCATGTTATTGATAGATCACTGTTAAAGACGTCCTCCAGCGATACTATAAATTAGGTAAAAGACACAAACTGAAGGGTCAAAACGTGTGTGTGGAGCAAGATAGTGTTTTTTTTTTTTTTACTTCAAGGAGTTGGTCTGGTGGTCAGATGGGACGTCATCAGCCTTCCCCCTAGCTTGAGGAGCAATAGAGAACAGAAGGGGCAAGACCCCCTCCCACCACCCCACCCCTTGTGCCATGTTATGTCATACCGGGACCACCTATTGAGATGTGCCTTTTGTTAAATAAATCAGATGTTGAATGAGGTGACAAGGAGACTGGAGGAGGACTTTCAATAGATGTCCACCCTTAGAGGACATCTATGGAGGCTCCATACTCCTGTGTGTGTGTGTACTCCCAGCTGAGAGGCTCTGATGTGGTGATTGTGTTAACTGAGCCCTCTCTCTGTCCTAGTAGCAGGAAGTGTCACGGGTGATGCAAAGATAGAGGAATGTCAGTGACAGACACGGAGGGACGGGAACAGAGGGAGGGGAAGAGAGGGAGGGATGGAAGGGAGGGAGGATAGAGGGATGAATGCAGAGGAGCACAGAGGAAGGACAAGGATGGAGACTGAGGGAGAAAGAGATTAGACAGGGGGCTTGTGACTTGGCCCAGCCTCATGATGGCAGTGCTCATATTAGGTCCCATGTGTGAGTAACTGTGTCCTCCTCAACCAAAGATGCCCAGACACAGAAACCCTGATAGGAACCTGGCTAGTCAACAGGACTTTGTTGTTAAGGGAAACCGATGGAGACCCACCCCTCAGAAATGAAGGGAAAGACGAGGTTGGCGGTGCCCATCTCTGAACATCCCCCTCTGGCTCTGAACAACACTGATTGATGCATCGCCTCTGCTTGTCAAGTCTGTACATAGGAAGTTTTTTTTGAGTCATTGTCTCACTGTAAATTATAAAAAGAACAACAAGTCATTCAGTCACACGATCAGACATTAGATGCCCAGACCAGAAAGTTACACGGGTCACCCGGTGTCTCTGTCTGCCATTCCACTAATACCCATTAAAGTCCATGGGCCAGACCCTGAAATTCAGGCTCACTTGGGTGACGATGTCTCATAGTGATTTTCTTGAAGGTTTATGTTCCCAGAGTTGGAAAATGTGTGATATCAGTGCAGCAATGGGAGATTCCTCTACATTATTACTCTTTATTTCATCCCTCCATCACATCCATTTTACCCATAGGGATTTTACCTTTATAGAATAAAATAAAACTTTATCGTCCATCTAGGATGGACATTTTTCTTTGGCATCAGCTTAAATTAAAAATGATCGCACACACTCACATTCTCACATCAGATTTAAACCATCATCCATCATACTGCATACGCTATCAACATAGAGGACATCAATACATTCACTCACAACCGGCCGCTGTCCCAACTGCACTGGATAGATACGTACATATACTTATACAATTTACTTTGCATTTAGTAGACCAACAGCACAAGCAACAAATTTAATGTTTGAAAACGTTCTTCTTGGCCTTGGGCATTCTGAAGCGCCGGCCAGAGGGAAGCCTCTCCAATTGAGGGTGTAGATGGTGGGAGGGGTCTCCAACTGAGGGTGTAGAGAGTGGGAGGGGTCGCCAACAACAGCAAGTGCCTTCTATTTGGTTGCCTTGTGGAACAGACTGGGCAAATGTGCCTGCGGTCGACCAATTACTTTCCTGGCTATGTTTACTATTCTGTTCAGTTTGCTTTTGCGCCTCACGCTCAGATTACCAGACGGTCATATTGAACGTGAGGATGCTCTCCACCAAGCTGCTGTACACCCTCTCCAGAACACCCTGGCTGACCCCAAACCCCTTCAATTTCCTCATTAAAAACAGGCGTTGGCTTGCTTTAAAAAAAATACATTCTTCATTCTCTGTAAAACTCAGTTTGTTATCAATTTGTGTGCCTAGGTATTTGAAACACTTGACCGGCACCATTCTTGAAGGTTGTTTAAAATATCTGTCCCCATCTGACGTAGAATCTTTTTTTTTTAAAGACTCCCACCAGAACCATGTCTTCAGCGGACGTGAAAAGGCTCACATTGTTTCCTTGGATCTTCATCTTGTTAGTGTAGATGGAGAACAACAACAGTGAAAGGACACACCCCTGGGGTGCCCCTGTGTTCAGGGCCAGTTCATCAGAGAGGGCCCCATTCACGAGGACCCTCTGTGGGCAGTCAGTTAATAATAAGTCCTTGATCCAACCTGCCAGGCCTCCGTTGACGTTCAGGTCCAGTAGTTTCAGCAGTAAGTGTATTTGCATTGTATTGAAAGATGAACTAAAGTAAAATAAATGAAAGGTGTGCATATGATTTAGCATGTTGAAGGGGACTAGCCACCATGTTCATCAAGATCAGGGTAGCATCCTCAATCCCTCTCTGTGCCTTATAGGCAAACTGGAATGGGTCCAGTTGATCTGCTATGGACAGTTCTTCAGTACTTTGCTCCGTACTCCGTCTGGGCACGGCACTTTGTGTGGCTTAATATGTGACCAGCATGAGACCACCTCGTTATCTGGACAGGAGAGGATTTGGGTCAAATCTTCCATAAAAACAGTTAAGGTCGTTTACAAAGGATGAACAGTCTGCAATTTTATTGTTCTCTTTTCTCTTCCCATCATTCATTGCATTAAGCCCTTCCCATGTTTGTCTTGGATTGGCTGGACAGAACCTCTGCTCCACTTTATCCTTTCAGTCCTTTTTATCTTTCCACATTTTTGACCTGAATTCATTTTCTTGCTCCTTTACAGCACCAGCATCTCCTTTACAGCTTCAGCATCTCCTTTACAGCTTCAGCATCTCCTTTACAGCACCAGCATCTCCTTTACAGCTTCAGCATCTCCTTTACAGCTTCTGTATCTCCTTTACCGCACCAGCATCTCCTTTACAGCACCAGCATCTCCTTTACAGCACCAGCATCTCTTTCACAGCACCAGCATCTCCTTTACAGCACCAGCATCTCCTTTACAGCTTCAGCATCTCCTTTACAGCACCAGCATCTCCTTTACAGCACCAGCATCTCCTTTACAACACCAGCATCTCCTTTACAGCACCAGCATCTCCTTTACAGCACCAGCATCTCCTATACAGCAACAGCATCTCATTTACAGCTTCAGCATCTCCTTTACAGCTTCAGCATCTCCTTTCAGCAATGCAAACTTCTTTAAGTGAGGCACATTTTCAATGCCTTAGACACCCAGGGCTTGTTGTTGGGAAATACTCTGACAATTTCTGTGTTAATGACAGTATACTCACAAAACTGGATGTATGATGTAATGCTGTCTGTAAACTCTTGGGGATCCCTGCACAAGTCGAAGTACACCTCCCAGTCTGTGATGTCAAAGCAGTCCTTGAGCTCCTCCCTACTCTCCTCTGTCCGTACCTGAATGGATTTCTCTGCAGGTTTTCTGCATTTCACCTGCTGCTTGTATCTCGGGTAGGAGATGGATAACGTTACGATCTGATTTCCCGATGGGTGCTCCGGACACTGCCGTGTATGCGTCATCTCCGTTGCCATAACACTGGTCCAGGATGCGAGTTGGACAGGTGACGTACTGTTTGGATCAGCTGATCGGGAAAGCCAAGAGTGGGGTGGTGCTCGGAGAGGGAGAGCGCATTAAAATCCCCAAGAAAAAATACTGTCTGGTCAGTTGATCGTGAAAGCGCAGCATTGAAACAGTCTATAATCCTGTCAGCAGCTTCCTTATTGTTAGGTCCAGGCACATAGACCAGAATAATGCTAATCTGTCCAAACTCACTTGGTAGATTGAATGGCCTGAATGATACAATGAGAGTCTCATAGTCTCTGGTGCACATTTGTTCTATCACATTACACTGCGTGGCCAAAGTATTATCTACGAAGATACATAGCCCCTCGTCTATTGATTTATGTAATGTTGTTTAGTCTCCGTCTGCTCTAATAACAGTGTATCCATCAATGTCCACATCAATAACAGTGTATCAATCAATATCCTGTAATGTAATCCCAGCCCTCGTTCCCGCAGAAGGCCTTTTGCCTTCTGGTAGGCCGTCATTGTAAATAAGAATTTGTTCTTAACTGACTTGCCTAGTTAAAAATAAAGGTCAAATAAATACTGTCCTGCTTGAGCCACGTTTCTGTAAAGCAGATTGAATTACTTCTACTGTGAAAAACAATGTCAGTATACAAAGTTATTGCTCACATATACCTTTTAATCATATATCACTGGAATGCTTACCTTCACAGCTATCCATCAGACACATTTTTGGAATGTTCAGATCAAGAGAACTTTGACCTTTTGACCTCTAGGGTACATTTCAGAATTACTTGTATAAATTGCAAAAAATACAAAAGGAAACCCGTATACAGTTTCAACTTTGTTAGACAAGTGGTTCTGAAAGGTCATGAAATTATCTTTCAAATGTATATACTATAACCAACTTTGAAAGCACCACCTACAACCATTGTTTCAAAATAGCACATATTGTGCAACTGTTGGAAGCTTAGCCATTGATTCCCATGTAGTGGGACACCTATGTGTTTGGATTGTAACTTCGGTGATGATGCGTCAAATTGCACACACACTGCTAGAACAGGGTTTTAAAAAGATTTGTAGATACAGGGCATTCACAGGATTCACACACTAACCCCACAGAAGTATTTTTCCAATATGGCCACCAAACAACTCAGTGGGATCTAATTGGATCAATTTTGCATGATCATACCTGTATGAAATATAATTGTAGTATTCCCAGTAATATCTTAAAATGTTCATGGTGATGTAGAATACACAACCACATGAGCCAGGTGTGCCAGATATATATACATTATTCACAGAATTGTTGTAAGAATGTGCCCAAAAACTTTCCCTAATGAAAAATATATGAACCCCTACAAAAAAATTGCCATTAATTATAATCCACATAATAATTCACATTTCCTGTTGCTACAGGATTATATTCCTGCTGTAGCAAACTGGCTAAAATGAAGATCCTACATCTGTAGGATAACATGGAAAAAAAATATCCATGTTAAGTGTTTGAAGATGAAATATTACAATTAAGGATTGAAACATTTTCATAAACAATGATTCAGACAGTTTTTCCAACAATTCTGTGAAAAAATGTATATATCTGGCACACCTGGCTCATGTTTGTGTATTCTACATCACCATGAACATGTTAAGATAATATTGGGCACACTACAATTTCATACAGGTATGGTCATGCAAAATTTATCCATTAAGACCCCCACTGAGTTGGCTGGTGGCCATATTGGAAAAAGGATTCTGTGGGGTTTCATGCTTCTATCACAGAAGTTACAATCCCAAAACATAGCTGTCCCACTACATGGAAATCAATGGCTAAGCTTCCAACAGTTTAATGTCAGTTGCACAATATGGGCTATTTTGAAACAATAGTTGTAGGTGGTGCTTTTAAAGTTGGTTTAACTAAACTCAGGAAAAAAAAGAAACGTCCCTTTTTCAGGACCCCATCATCGGACTGAGCTTGTTGTCATTGCAGGCCATCTCAATGATGTGCGTTACAGGGAAGACATCCTCCTCCCTCATGTGATACCCTTCCTGCAGGCTCAGGAAGGGTATCACATACTGCTTGCAGGCCATACTGCTCGTTCTGTGCATGATTTCCTGCAAGACAGGAATGTAAGTTTTTCTGCCATGGCCAGCGAAGAGCCCGGATCTCAATCCCATTGAGCACATTTGGGACTTGTTGGATCGGAGGGTGAGGGCTAGGGCCTTTCCTCCCAGAAATGTCCAGGAACATGCAGGTGCCTTTGTGGAAGAGTCGGGTAACATCTCACAGCAAGAACTGGCAAATCTGGTGCAGTCCATGAGGAGGAGATGCACTGCAGTACTTAATGCAGCTGGTGGCCACACCAGATACTGAGTGTTACTTTTGCCCCCCCTCCTCCCTTTGTTCAGGGACACATTATTCAATTTCTGTTAGTCACATGTCTGGGGAACTTGTTTAGTTTATGTCTCAGTTGTTGAATCTTGTTATGTTCATACAAATATTTACACATGTTAAGTTGACTGAAAATAGGGTGGCGCAGTGGTTAAGGGCACCTGTGCCACCAGAGACTCTGGGTTCGCGCCCAGGCTCTGTCGCAACCGGCCGCGACCGGGAGGTTAGCAGTGCATGCTAACCAAGGTTGCCAGGTGCATGGTGTTTCCTCCGACACATTGGTGCGGCTGGCTTCCGGGTTGGATGCGCGCTGTGTTAAGAAGCAGTGCGGCTTGGTTGGGTTGTGTATCGGAGGACGCATGACTTTCGACCTTCGTCTCTCCCGAGCCCGTATGGGAGTTGTAGCGATGAGACAAGATGGTAGCTACTAACAATTGGATACCATGAAATGTTGGAGAAAAAGGGGGTAAAAATTAAAATAACATTTTTTTAAATATTTTTTTTACTGAAAATAAACGCAGCTGACAGTGAGAGAATGTTTCTTTTTTGCTGAGTTTATATATAATTTGAAAGGTAATTTCATGACCTTTCAGAGTCTTACAAAGCTGAGAACATATCAGGCTTTTCCTTTTTTAAGCAATGTATACAGGTCAATCTGATATGTACCCTAGAGGTCAAAGTTCTGTTGACCTGAACATTCTGAGAATGTGTCTGACAACGATGAGACAGAATATAGGGAAGAGGTCAGAGAACTGGACAACAACCTCTCCCTCAATGTGAGCAAGATAAAGGAGCTGATCGTGGACTACAGGAAAAGGCGGGCCGAACAGGTCCCCATTGACATCATCGGGGCTGTAGTGGAGAGGGTCGAGAGTTTCAAGTTCCACATCACCGACTATCTATCATGGTCCAAACACACAAAGACAGTTGTGAACACTCAGATCCTAAAAAAGTTTTACAGCTGCACCATCAAGAGCATCCTGCATAACCGCCTGGTATGGCAATTGCTCGGCGTCTGACCACAAGGTGCTACAGAGGGTAGTGCGTACGGCCCAGTACATCACTGGGACCAAGCTTCCTGCCATCCAGGACCTACAGTTGAAGTCGGAAGTTTACATACACTTAGGTTGGAGTCATTAAAACTTGTTGTTCAACCACTTCACAAATGTATTTTTAACAAACTATAGTTTTGGCAAGTCTGTTAGGACATCTGCTTTGTGCATGACACAAGATTATTTTACTTCATCACAATTCCAGTGGGTCAGAAGTTTAAATACACTAAGTTGACTGTGCCTTTAAACAGTTTGGAAAATACCATTAAATTATGTCATGGCTAAAAAAAAATAGATGGCATCAAAATTATGTGGATATATTGAAGTAATATCTCAAGACATCATTCAGGAAGTTAAAGCTTGGTCGCAAATGGGTCTTCCAAATGGACAATGACCCCAAGCATACTTCCAAAGTTGTGGCAAAATGGCTTAAGGACAACAAAGTCAAGGTATTGGAGTGGCCATCACAAAGCTCTGTCCTCAATCCTATAGAACATTTGTGGGCTGAACTGAAAAAGCGTGTGCGAGCAAGGAGGCCTGAAAACCGGACTCAGTCACACCAGCTCTGTCAGGATGAGTGGGCCAAAATTCACCCAACTTATTGTGGGAAGCTTGTGGAAGGCTACCTGAAAACGTTTGACCCAAGTTAAACAATTTAAAGGCAATGCTACCAAATACTAATTGTGTGTATGTAAACTTCTTACCCACTGGGAATGTGATGAAAGAAATAAAAGCTGAAATATATCATTCTCTCTACTATTATTCTGACATTTCACATTCTTAAAATGAAGTGGTGATCCTAACTGACCTAAAACAGAGAATTGTTAATTGGATTTAAATGTCAGGAATTGTGAAAAACTGAGTTTAAATATTTTTGACTAATGTGTATGTAAACTTTCGACTTCAACTGTATATAATAGGCGGTGTCAGAGGAAAGCCCATAAAATTGTCAGAGACCAAGTCACCCAAGTCATGTTTTCTCTGCTACCGCACGGCAAGCGGTACCGGAGCGCCAAGTCTTGGACCAAAAGGCACCTTAACAGCTTCTACCCCCAAGCCATAAGACTGCTGAACAATTAGTCAAATGGCCACCGGACTATTTACATTGACTCCCTCCCCTCCATTTGTTTTGTACACTGCTGCTACTTGCTGTTTATTATCTATGCATAGTCACTTCACCCCTACCTACATTTTCCAATGACCTCTAACCTGTACTCCCGCACACTGACTCGGTACCGGTACCCCCTGTATATAGCCTCCACACTGACTCGGTACCGGTACCCCCTGTATATAGCCTCCACACTGACTCGTACCGGTACCCCCTGTATATAGTCTCCACACTGACACGGTACCCCCTGTATATAGCCTCCACACTGACTCGGTAACCCCTGTATATAGCCTCCACACTGACTCGGTAACCCCTGTATATAGCCTCCACACTGACTCGTACCGGTACCCCCTGTATATAGTCTCCACACTGACACGGTACCCCCTGTATATAGCCTCCACACTGACTCGGTAACCCCTGTATATAGCCTCCACACTGACTCGGTAACCCCTGTATATAGTCTCCACACTGACACGGTACCCCCTGTATATAGCCTCCACACTGACTCGGTACCCCCTGTATATAGCCTCCACACTGACTCGGTAACCCCTGTATATAGCCTCCACACTGACTCGGTAACCCCTGTATATAGTCTCCACACTGACACGGTACCCCCTGTATATAGCCTCCACACTGACTCGGTACCCCCTGTATATAGCCTCCACACTGACTCGGTAACCCCTGTATATAGCCTCCACACTGACTCGGTAACCCCTGTATATAGCCTCCACACTGACTCGGTACCGGTACCCCCTGTATATAGCCTCCACACTGACTCGTACCGGTACCCCCTGTATATAGTCTCCACACTGACACGGTACCCCCTGTATATAGCCTCCACACTGACTCGGTAACCCCTGTATATAGCCTCCACACTGACTCGGTAACCCCTGTATATAGCCTCCACACTGACTCGTACCGGTACCCCCTGTATATAGTCTCCACACTGACACGGTACCCCCTGTATATAGCCTCCACACTGACTCGGTAACCCCTGTATATAGCCTCCACACTGACTCGGTAACCCCTGTATATAGTCTCCACACTGACACGGTACCCCCTGTATATAGCCTCCACACTGACTCGGTACCCCCTGTATATAGCCTCCACACTGACTCGGTAACCCCTGTATATAGCCTCCACACTGACTCGGTAACCCCTGTATATAGTCTCCACACTGACACGGTACCCCCTGTATATAGCCTCCACACTGACTCGGTACCCCCTGTATATAGCCTCCACACTGACTCGGTAACCCCTGTATATAGCCTCCACACTGACTCGGTAACCCCTGTATATAGCCTCCACACTGACTCGGTACCGGTACCCCCTGTATATAGCCTCCACACTGACTCGGTACCCCCTGTATATAGCCTCCACACTGACTCGGTAACCCCTGTATATAGCCTCCACACTGACTCGGTAACCCCTGTATATAGCCTCCACACTGACTCGGTAACCCCTGTATATAGCCTCCACACTGACTCGGTAACCCCTGTATATAGCCTCCACACTGACTCGGTACCGGTACCCCCTGTATATAGCCTCCACACTGACTCGGTAACCCCTGTATATAGCCTCCACACTGACTCGGTACCGGTACCCCCTGTATATAGCCTCCACACTGACTCGGTAACCCCTGTATATAGCCTCCACACTGACTCGGTAACCCCTGTATATAGCCTCCACACTGACTCGGTACCGGTACCCCCTGTATATAGCCTCCACACTGACTCGGTAACCCCTGTATATAGCCTCCACATTGACTCTGTACCGGTACCCCCTGTATATAGCCTCCACATTGACTCTGTACCGGTACCCCCTGTATATAGCCTCCACATTGACTCTGTACCGGTACCCCCTGTATATAGCCTCCACATTGACTCTGTACCGGTACCCCCTGTATATAGTCTCCACACTGACTCGGTAACCCCTGTATATAGCCTCCACACTGACTCGGTACCGGTACCCCCTGTATATAGCCTCCACACTGACTCGGTAACCCCTGTATATAGCCTCCACACTGACTCGGTAACCCCTGTATATAGTCTCCACACTGACTCGGTACCGGTACCCCCTGTATATAGCCTCCACACTGACTCGGTACCCCCTGTATATAGCCTCCACACTGACTCGGTAACCCCTGTATATAGTCTCCACACTGACTCGGTAACCCCTGTATATAGCCTCCACACTGACTCGGTACCGGTACCCCCTGTATATAGCCTCCACACTGACTCGGTAACCCCTGTATATAGCCTCCACACTGACTCGGTAACCCCTGTATATAGCCTCCACACTGACTCGGTACCGGTACCCCCTGTATATAGCCTCCACACTGACTCGGTACCGGTACCCCCTGTATATAGCCTCCACACTGACTCGGTAACCCCTGTATATAGCCTCCACACTGACTCGGTACCGGTACCCCCTGTATATAGCCTCCACACTGACTCGGTAACCCCTGTATATAGCCTCCACATTGACTCTGTACCGGTACCCCCTGTATATAGCCTCCACATTGACTCTGTACCGGTACCCCCTGTATATAGCCTCCACATTGACTCTGTACCGGTACCCCCTGTATATAGTCTCCACACTGACTCGGTAACCCCTGTATATAGCCTCCACACTGACTCGGTACCGGTACCCCCTGTATATAGCCTCCACACTGACTCGGTAACCCCTGTATATAGCCTCCACACTGACTCGGTAACCCCTGTATATAGTCTCCACACTGACTCGGTACCGGTACCCCCTGTATATAGCCTCCACACTGACTCGGTACCCCCTGTATATAGCCTCCACACTGACTCGGTAACCCCTGTATATAGTCTCCACACTGACTCGGTAACCCCTGTATATAGCCTCCACACTGACTCGGTACCGGTACCCCCTGTATATAGCCTCCACACTGACTCGGTAACCCCTGTATATAGCCTCCACACTGACTCGGTAACCCCTGTATATAGCCTCCACACTGACTCGGTACCGGTACCCCCTGTATATAGCCTCCACACTGACTCGGTACCCCCTGTATATAGCCTCCACACTGACTCGGTAACCCCTGTATATAGTCTCCACACTGACTCGGTAACCCCTGTATATAGCCTCCACACTGACTCGGTACCGGTACCCCCTGTATATAGCCTCCACACTGACTCGGTAACCCCTGTATATAGCCTCCACACTGACTCGGTAACCCCTGTATATAGTCTCCACACTGACTCGGTAACCCCTGTATATAGCCTCCACACTGACTCGGTAACCCCTGTATATAGCCTCCACACTGACTCGGTAACCCCTGTATATAGTCTCCACACTGACTCGGTAACCCCTGTATATAGCCTCCACACTGACTCGGTAACCCCTGTATATAGCCTCCACACTGACTCGGTACCGGTACCCCCTGTATATAGCCTCCACACTGACTCGGTAACCCCTGTATATAGCCTCCACACTGACTCGGTAACCCCTGTATATAGTCTCCACACTGACTCGGTAACCCCTGTATATAGCCTCCACACTGACTCGGTAACCCCTGTATATAGCCTCCACACCGACTCGGTACCGGTACCCCCTGTATATAGCCTCCACACTGACTCGGTAACCCCTGTATATAGCCTCCACACTGACTCGGTAACCCCTGTATATAGTCTCCACACTGACTCGGTAACCCCTGTATATAGTCTCCACACTGACTCGGTAACCCCTGTATATAGCCTCCACACTGACTCGGTAACCCCTGTATATAGTCTCCACACTGACTCGGTACCCCCTGTATATAGCCTCCACACTGACTCGGTAACCCCTGTATATAGCCTCCACACTGACTCGGTACCGGTACCCCCTGTATATAGCCTCCACACTGACTCGGTAACCCCTGTATATAGCCTCCACACTGACTCGGTAACCCCTGTATATAGCCTCCACACTGACTCGGTAACCCCTGTATATAGCCTCCACACTGACTCGGTAACCCCTGTATATAGCCTCCACACTGACTCGGTAACCCCTGTATATAGCCTCCACACTGACACGGTACCCCCTGTATATAGCCTCCACACTGACACGGTACCCCCTGTATATAGCCTCCACACTGACTCGGTAACCCCTGTATATAGCCTCCACACTGACTCGGTACCGGTACCCCCTGTATATAGCCTCCACACTGACTCGGTAACCCCTGTATATAGCCTCCACACTGACTCGGTAACCCCTGTATATAGCCTCCACACTGACTCGGTAACCCCTGTATATAGTCTCCACACTGACTCGGTACCCCCTGTATATAGTCTCCACACTGACTCGGTAACCCCTGTATATAGTCTCCACACTGACACGGTACCCCCTGTATATAGCCTCCACACTGACTCGGTAACCCCTGTATATAGTCTCCACACTGACTCGGTACCCCCTGTATATAGCCTCCACACTGACTCGGTAACCCCTGTATATAGCCTCCACACTGACTCGGTACCGGTACCCCCTGTATATAGTCTCCACACTGACTCGGTACCCCCTGTATATAGCCTCCACACTGACTCGGTAACCCCTGTATATAGCCTCCACACTGACTCGGTAACCCCTGTATATAGCCTCCACACTGACTCGGTAACCCCTGTATATAGCCTCCACACTGACTCGGTAACCCCTGTATATAGCCTCCACACTGACTCGGTAACCCCTGTATATAGTCTCCACACTGACTCGGTAACCCCTGTATATAGCCTCCACACTGACTCGGTAACCCCTGTATATAGCCTCCACACTGACTCGGTAACCCCTGTATATAGCCTCCACACTGACTCGGTAACCCCTGTATATAGTCTCCACACTGACTCGGTAACCCCTGTATATAGCCTCCACACTGACTCGGTACCGGTACCCCCTGTATATAGTCTCCACACTGACTCGGTACCCCCTTTATATAGCCTCCACACTGACTCGGTAACCCCTGTATATAGCCTCCACACTGACTCGGTAACCCCTGTATATAGCCTCCACACTGACTCGGTAACCCCTGTATATAGCCTCCACACTGACTCGGTAACCCCTGTATATAGCCTCCACACTGACTCGGTAACCCCTGTATATAGTCTCCACACTGACTCGGTAACCCCTGTATATAGCCTCCACACTGACTCGGTAACCCCTGTATATAGCCTCCACACTGACTCGGTAACCCCTGTATATAGCCTCCACACTGACTCGGTAACCCCTGTATATAGTCTCCACACTGACTCGGTAACCCCTGTATATAGCCTCCACACTGACACGGTAACCCCTGTATATAGCCTCCACACTGACTCGGTAACCCCTGTATATAGCCTCCACACTGACTCGGTAACCCCTGTATATAGCCTCCACACTGACTCGGTAACCCCTGTATATAGCCTCCACACTGACTCGGTAACCCCTGTATATAGTCTCCACACTGACTCGGTAACCCCTGTATATAGCCTCCACACTGACTCGGTAACCCCTGTATATAGCCTCCACACTGACACGGTAACCCCTGTATATAGCCTCCACACTGACTCGGTAACCCCTGTATATAGCCTCCACACTGACTCGGTAACCCCTGTATATAGCCTCCACACTGACTCGGTAACCCCTGTATATAGCCTCCACACTGACTCGGTAACCCCTGTATATAGCCTCCACACTGACTCGGTAACCCCTGTATATAGCCTCCACACTGACTCGGTAACCCCTGTATATAGCCTCCACACTGACTCGGTAACCCCTGTATATAGCCTCCACACTGACTCGGTAACCCCTGTATATAGCCTCCACATTGACTCGGTACCGGTACCCCCTGTATATAGCCTCCACATTGACTCGGTACCGGTACCCCCTGTATATAGCCTCCACATTGACTCGGTACCGGTACCCCCTGTATATAGTCTCCACACTGACTCGGTAACCCCTGTATATAGCCTCCACACTGACTCGGTAACCCCTGTATATAGCCTCCACACTGACTCGGTAACCCCTGTATATAGCTTCGTTATTGTTATTTTATTGTGTTACTTTTTATATATTTTTTTTACTTTAGTTTATTTGGTAAATATTTTCTTAACTCTTCTTGAACTGCATTGTTGGTTAAGGCCTTGTCAGTAAGTATTTCACGTTAAGGTCTACACTTGTTGTATTCGGCGCATGTGACAAAGTTTGATTTGATGGATAACTGGGACTCTCTGCATTCCAGTGATATATGATTTAAAGGGTATATGTGAGCAATAACTTGTTGTATACTGACATTGTTTTTCACAGGGTAAAATCCCTATGGATTGTTAGACCTGGTGTCTAGAAACATCAACAGAAGAAGAAGATAAATGTGCCACAAGTTCAGTATTGTGACATTACCGTTTGGACTGACAGGGCAGGCTGGAATCCATTATGCTCCACTGCACACACTCTGCCCTTGGAAAAAGCCTCTCACACTAAAATGCTTCACGAAACAGACAGATGTATCTATCAAGGGATGATTGCATCTTGTTGCCCTGTAAAAGCGAAGTTTGTGTGTGTGTGTGTGTGTGTGTGTGTGTGTGTGGAGGATAATAAGGATCGATTCCTTTGTGTTCTCTGTGCCCTCTGCCTGGCCGGTGGAGTCAGTTGTGGATCAACGTCATCTAGATGATTATAAGGCCTCTTGTTTCTGCCTGGCCCTCCCAAGGTACTGTTGACACGTGGTTAGGCCTCTTGTTTCTGCCTGGCCCTCCCAAGGTACTGTTGACACGTGGTTAGGCCTCTTGTTTCTGCCTGGCCCTCCCAAGGTACTGTTGACACGTGGTAAGGCCTCTTGTTTCTGCCTGGCCCTCCCAAGGTACTGTTGACACGTGGTTAGGCCTCTTGTTTCTGCCTGGCCCTCCCAAGGTACTGTTGACACGTGGTTAGGCCTCTTGTTTCTGCCTGGCCCTCCCAAGTTACTGTTGACACGTGGTTAGGCCTCTTGTTTCTGCCTGGCCCTCCCAAGGTACTGTTGACACGTGGTTAGGCCTCTTGTTTCTGCCTGGCCCTCCCAAGGTACTGTTGACATGTGGTTAGGCCTCTTGTTTCTGCCTGGCCCTCCCAAGGTACTGTTGACACGTGGTTAGGCCTCTTGTTTCTGCCTGGCCCTCCCAAGGTACTGTTGACATGTGGTTAGGCCTCTTGTTTCTGCCTGGCCCTCCCAAGGTACTGTTGACACGTGGTTAGGCCTCTTGTTTCTGCCTGGCCCTCCCAAGGTACTGTTGACACATGGTTAGGCCTCTTGTTTCTGCCTGGCCCTCCCAAGGTACTGTTGACACGTGGTTAGGCCTCTTGTTTCTGCCTGGCCCTCCCAAGGTACTGTTGACACGTGGTTAGGCCTCTTGTTTCTGCCTGGCCCTCCCAAGGTGCTGTTGACACATGGTTAGGCCTCTTGTTTCTGCCTGGCCCTCCCAAGGTGCTGTTGACACATGGTTAGAGATGAAGCTTTCCAATCACTAACCTTCCACTCTAGCGCTCATAAAAGTCTCCCATCCAGTTGATCCCTATACTTTCTCTTAATCCCTGTGCACAAATACATTAAGCACTATGTCTTCCTATCCCACTGAATGATAAGGTTATGAAGAGCAATATAGAATTGAGATTGAACACTGCTTCTTACATGTGCTAGGACAGTTACAGTATTATTTTTCATTATGGAGAATGATGACCATTCTGTTGCTCAGCCTTTTAGAGTGACATTATAGGAGTGTTCATCTCAATCAAGTCGGATAATTAGGCCTAACGTGTACATTTTTCCTCGACAAATTAAGATTAAAATCGTAACTGTTACTTTTCTCCACCCAACACCACCTGTGTTCTGGGTTGGTGTGTTTGTCTCAGTCAGGCTTCAGTGAAAGGGAACCACTCACTCACTCTCCACTCTGAGGCCCATTGAAACATATAGGATTGAACATAGCCCTGACACAGCTGTGTATTGTCGCTCTCTCTCGCTCTCTCTCTGCTACTGTTGTTTGAGTGCAGCTCTGGCCAATCCTGAACTTGCTGGGCTTCAACCTCCCTCTCTCTCCCCACATCTCTGTCCCACTGTGTTTTCTCTCAACAATGATTTGTTTACAAAGTACGCTAGGCTCCGGGTCGTGTGTGTGTGTGTGTAGGGGAGAGACTGAGGCCTCTGTCCCCTCAGTGTCATCCTACTATTGGTACCACAGCATCCCGAGAGCTCTCACCACCACACCACAGCTGCTCGTCACGAGGCTGTGTTAGTGTGTGTGAGTATGTGTTAGCCCTGGGGAATAAGCCTGAATCAAACAGAAACTGTAAAACATATTGCCCTGTGACAGCTGTTTTGTCAATCTATGGAAGACGCTCTACTCCCTGCCACTTTTAGTCTACATTGTCACATGGACTGCTATCAAACTATTTCAGTACTAATTGACCTTTCACCTTCACCACAATACCTTGATACGTCTAGACTCCCTGTCAATAAGTTGAGTTGTTGGGTGTTTGTGTGCACATGAGGTGCCAGGATGAGCAGGAAGAGTAAGAGGTGGACACTGTGAGAGTGAGGAGAGAGTGGGGGAGGATGGCGAGCCCTATCTGTACACTGCTGTTTAGTAATACCCTGCAGCTGATGTTGAGTCTCTCTCTTCCCATCTCTCTCTCTTTTACATAGTTTACTCTCCTGAATATAACTGTTATTAAGTTATTGTTATTGGGAGTGTTCTGTCAGGGTCAAGAGTTTCGAGCGAGAGTTCACACAGACACCTACAGATTAAACATTATGGAGTCTTAAAGGAGGCCTGGGTAAGGCCAAAATTTCACTAATGTTCCAACATCAATTGATTAATTCTCAAGTATGCTTTACGATACAAATGTCAAATACACTGAGTGTACAAAACATCAGGAACACTCTTTCCCTGACAGACTGACCAGGTGAATCCAGGTGAAGCTATGATCCCTTATTGATGTCACTTGTTAAATCCACTTCAATCAGTGTAGATGACGGTGAGGAGACAGGTTAAATTGGACTTTTAAGCCTTGAGACAACTGGGACATGGCTTATGTATGTGTGTCATTCAGAGGCTAAATGGGCAAGATAAAGTATTTAAGTACGTTTTGAACAGGGTATGGTAGTAGGTGCCAGGTGCACTGGTTTGAGTTTGTCAAGAACTGCAACGCTGCTGGGATTTTCACACTCAACAGTTTCCCTGTGTGTATCAAGAATTGTCCACCACTCAAAGGACATCCAGCCAACTTGACACAACTGTGGGAAGCATCGGAGTCAACATGAGTCAGCGTCCCTGTGGAACGCTTTCCACGCCTTTAATCCATGCCCCGA
The DNA here is from genome assembly GCF_057628025.1 of Oncorhynchus mykiss. Taxonomy (NCBI): domain Eukaryota; kingdom Metazoa; phylum Chordata; class Actinopteri; order Salmoniformes; family Salmonidae; genus Oncorhynchus; species Oncorhynchus mykiss. The sequence continues at coordinate 43,356,151 of NC_143043.1, forward strand.
CAAATTGAGGCTGTTCTGAGGGCAAAAGGGGATGCCACTCAATATTAAGAAGGTGTTCCTAATTTTTGGTTCACTTAGTGAACAACAACAATCCCTCCTCCAAAGGACACTTCTATGGATAACATTTTGTAAAAATCCCCCAAAATCATGGATTTGTTCTAGTTTCTTAAGGAATCACCCACATAGAGAGCAATAAACAGAGAGAGAAAGTCACAGTGAAGGAAGGACTGTGAGTGGTGCAGTGCGTGTGTGTGTTCACTAGTGCATGGTGTTTTACCTCAGGGTGAAGCAGACTGGAGAAGGACTCTGGAGAGGGTGTCTAATCAAGGGTGCCTGCAACAACACCTTTAGGTCAACATAGCAGAGCCTACAGGGGGTCAGACCCGTAGGGGTGAACAGGGTGACGAACACACGCATACACATGCTCTTAGATACACACTCATGGACACACGGATAGGCTAAAACATATGCAAAGCCTAACCTTGGCACATGCTACACTTGAAAGTCTATGCTACTCTGTGTATTATAATTACCTAACCACAATAAACTCTTCTTCACTCAATTCGCTGGACTTCCTCTTCAAATCAAAAATGTATTTGTCACATACACGTCTTTAGCAGATGTAGCAAAATGCTTGTGTTTCTAGCTCAAAACTGCAGTAATATCTAACAATACACACAATCTAAAGGAATGTAATTAGAATATTTAAATGTTTGGACGAGCAATGCCAGAGAGGCATAGACTAAGATACAGTAGAATAGAATACAGTATATACATATGAGATGAGTAATGCAAAATATGTAAACGTTATTAAAGTGACTAGTGTTCCATTTATTATAGTGGCCAGTGATTTCAAGTTTTTGTATATTGGGCAGCAGTCTCTAATGTGCTAGTGATGGCTATTTAACAGTCTGATGGCCTTGAGATAGAAGCTGTTTTTCAGTCTCTCGGTCCCAGCTTTGATGCACCTGTACTGACCTAGCCTTCTGGATGATAGTGGGGTGAACAGATAGTGGCTCGGGTGGTTGTTGTCCTTGATGATATTTTTGGCCTTCCTGTGACATCGGGTGCTGTAGGTGTCCTGGAGTGAAGGTAGCTTACACCCGGTGATGCGTTGGGAAGACCGCACCACCCAGACTGCACTATGGTGTTGAATGCTGAGCTGTAGTCAATGAACAGCATTCTTACGAGGTATTCCTCTTGTCCAGATGGGATAGGGCAGTGTGCAGTGCGATGGCGATTGCATCATCTGTGGTTCTATTGGGACGTTAAGCAATTTGAAGTGGGTCTAGGGTGTCAGGTAAGGTAGATGTGATATGATCCTTGATAAGTCTCTAAAAGCACTTCATGATGACAGAAGTCAGTGCTACGGGTCAATAGTCATTCAGTTCAGTAACATTTGCTTTCTTGGGTACAGGAACAATGGTGGACAACAGACTGGGATAGGGAGAGATTGAATATGTCCGTAAACACTCCAGCCAGCTGGTCTGCACATGGTCTGAGGATGCAGCTAGTTATGCCGTCTGGGCCGGCAGCCTTGCAAGGGTTAACACGCTTAAATATCTTACTCACGTCAGCCACGGAGAGCCCACAGTCCTTGGTAGCGGGCTGCGTCGGTGGCACTGTGTTATCCTCAAAGCAGGCGAAGAAGGTGTTCAGCTTGTCCAGAAGCAAGACGTCGGTGTCCGCAACGTGGCTGGTTTTCCCTTTATAGTCCATGATTGTCTGTAGACCCTGTCAGATACGTCTCGTGTTTGAGCCGTTGAATTGCGACTCCACTTTCTCTCTATACTGACACTTTGTCTATTTGATTGCCTTACGGAGGGAATAACTACACTGTTTGTATTCAGGCATATTCTCAGTCACCTTGCCATGGTTAAATGCAGTGGTTAGTGCTTTTAGTTTTGTTCAAATGCTGCGATCTATCCACGGTTTCTGGTTAGGGTAGGTTTTAATAGTCACAGTGGGTATAACATATCCTGTACACTTCCTGATAAACTCAGTCACCGTATCAGTATGTTGTTCTCGGAGGCTACCCGGAACATATCCCAGTCTGCGTGATCAAAACAGTCTTGAAGCGTGGATTCCGATTGGTCAGACCATAATTGAATAGTCCTTAGCAAAGGTACTTCCTGTTGGAGTAGCAGTGGTCAAGTGTTTTAGCAGCGCGAGTAGCAGTGGCCAAGTGTTTTAGCAGCGCGAGTAGCAGTGGTCAAGTGTTTAAGCAGCGCGAGTACTGTTGATCTACCGTAACGTTTTCCTCAAATTTGCTTTGTTAAAATCCTCAGCTACAATATGCGGTCTCAGGATATGTGGTTTCCAGTTTGCATAAAGTCCAGTGACGTTCTTTGAGGGTCTTCATGGTATCAGCCTGAGGGGGAATATACACGGCTGTGACTATAGCCAAAGAGAATTCTCTTGGGAGGTAATACGGTCAGCATTTGATTGTGAAGTATTCTAGGTCGGGTGAACAAAAGGACAAGAGTTCCTGAATGTTATCACAATCACACCATGAGTAGTTAATCATGAAACATAAACTCCCGTCCTTCTTCTTCCCAGAGAGATATTTATTCCTGCCTGCACGATGAACTGAGAACCCAACTGGCTGAACGGACTCAAGACAGTATATCCCGAGAGAGACATTTTTTCCATGAAACAGAGTATGTTACAATCCCTGATACCTCTCTGGAAAGAAATCCTCGCCCTGAGCTCATCAACTTTATTATCCAGAGACTGAACATTAGCGAGTAATATACTCAGAAGTGGTGGGTGGTGTGCGTGCCTCCTGAGTCGGAGTAAAAGTCCACTCCGAGTACCTCTTTTCTGCCGCCGGTGTTTTGGAACAGCCTCCGGAATCAGTTAAATTGTCCTGGAGAGTACGAACAAAGGATCCAATTCGGGAAAGTCGTATCCCTGGTCGTAATACTGGTATTGCCGGTGAGTTACTGCCGCTCTGATATCCAAAGCTTCTTCTCGGCTGTATGTAATAACCCCCAACATTTCTGGGCTAATAATGTAAGAAATAACACACAAAAACAAAATACTGCAAAGTTTCCTAAGAGCTAGAAGCACGGCAGCCCTGTCCATTGCAGAGTAGGGACATGACTAATTGAGTACTCGAGTACTCAAACGGACATCTAAACTCAATCTTTAACCAGAGATCAATTTTTTTTTTAAATAGTGTAAAACTATATTTTTGTCCACCAAAAAATGTAAATGTCTTAAAGACAACATTTATTTGCTTTAACTCTAGTGTACCATTTGCACAACACAAAATAAACCAATCCAAGCATCACACAGTTCTTCTCCCTAAATTCCCTTTCCCCTCCGTGTCTCACTCAATTGCGTTCCGACTGCTTCCTCTACACACGTGTGCTGACTGCGCACGCAAGCTACATAAATAACTGCCTTATAAAATACTTGTTAGTACCGTGGCAAGGAAACAAAACACAAATTGGGTTTAACTTCTTTAGGAAAGCTGGCCTAATGTTAGAAACAAACATCATTATGTTGTCATGAGGAGTCATATTTATTTATTTTCTAAGCTATAGCACAATCTTTTACATACATCAGGTTACTAAAGGACCAAAGAGGTCTGCTTCGTGTGTTCATTTTTTCCATGTAAAAAATATTGCGATACTGGTATCGTCTCAGCCCTAATACAAACCTATTTAACTGATGGGATACTCAAGGTACATTTCTTACCAAACGACAACAGTTTTATCATGAATTCAAAATTGACTAGTTGATTGAAGTAGGGAATTATGTGTTCCAAACACAATCTACAGTTTTGGTATAAGTGTGTCCCGTCTATTTTCCACATAGGCTACTTTACGAACTGCTAGTGCCATTTACAATTGGTTAGCCTATAACCTCCCTAAACATAGACAAGTTCCACACGGAAAATATACAAAAACATTTGTTTGATAAAGACAAATAGGTGTTTACAGGCAGTAGGGCCTGCCGTCATTCACTTTGAACTGAACTGTGTGTTTACAGGCAGTAGGGCCTGCCATCATTCACTATGATCTGAACTGTGTGTTTACAGGCAGTAGGACCTGCCATCATTCACTTTGATCTGAACTGTGTGTTTACAGGCAGTAGGGCCTGCCATCATTCACTATGATCTGGACTGTGTGTTTACAGGCAGTAGGGCCTGCCATCATTCACTTTGATCTGAACTGTGTGTTTACAGGCAGTAGGACCTGCCATCATTCACTTTGATCTGAACTGTGTGTTTACAGGCAGTAGGACCTGCCATCATTCACTTTGATCTGAACTGTGTGTTTACAGGCAGTAGGGCCTGCCATCCGTTGCAACAGCGTGCTTCTAGATCATTAGAGCTCTTTTGCAAAAAGACACAAAATACAACTGAATGGATTTATGCAAATAAGTAAATACTACAGGAGTCCTCTTACATTTAGGAACTTCACAGTCCTTTTAGTCAAACAACCATAAAAAGGTAGGCTATTTTTCCCTCAGTTGCCTATGCACATCAACAACAAGATCAACAACTAATGCTTGCCAGAGCAAGATGAGCTAAACTGTAATGAGGGAACATTAGATAAACCCTCTCAAACTTTTCAGCTAGTTGGCTGTCAAAGTTGCACTGAAACGATGGGTATAGTAGTCTGCTCGTCCTTCTGCAGCTTGCATGCCAATGCATGCTAGTCCCAGTCAATGTGCTGACCAGGCTGCGACCTGCGTTTTTACAACTGAATGGGAACTTGCCTACCTCCCCATTTGATCGATGTCAAATACATTTGATTGACAACTAGTAGATATGCTAACTGTAAATAACAGGCGTTGGAGTTCAGCATAGCTAGCTAGCAAAGTCATTCACATTTCTTGCTGTAGCCACCAAAAAACGATATGAGGGGAAAAAGTCGGTCACTCACCCACTCCAATTACATGACATCCTCCTGCATAAATAGATACGCTAGCCCAGGGGTGACAAACTCAATCAGCTCACTGGCCATACTGAAAAAACACAACAAATTTGTAGGCCAGACAGCCTATTTTTGTAAGTGCAACTGCGACCCAAACTGGCCATTGTTTTATTATAAAAAAATGTCCCTTTATAATATCCACTCATTATTAGGTTGCTGTATATAGCATTTTAACATATTAAACAAGAGATAAATCATATTTATCCAGCCTTTGCTGCTATTCTTGCAGATGTGCATAATATGCTGCGACGCTAATAAAAAAGTATTTAATAACTACAAAGAACAAAAACTTATTTCAACTTAAATCTTTAGCTTTGAATTGTTTTGCACTGCATGGATCACCAGGTTGAGTGCAGCGTTGCTGTGTGGTGCACTCAACATATCTTGTAGCTGAGAAGCCGGCTGAGGCTACTGCTCAGACGTTGCTGTGTGGTGCACTCAACATGTCTTGTAGCTGAGAAGCCAGCCGAGGCTACTGCTCAGACGTTCCTGTAATGGTGCACTCAACATGTCTTGTAGCTGAGAAGCCAGCCGAGGCTACTGCTCAGACGTTGCTGTAATGGTGCACTCAACATGTCTTGTAGCTGAGAAGCCAGCTGAGGCTACTGCTCAGACGTTCCTGTAATGGTGCACTCAACATGTCTTGTAGCTGAGAAGCCAGCTGAGGCTACTGCTCAGACGTTGCTGTAATGGTGCACTCAACATGTCTTGTAGCTGAGAAGCCAGCTGAGGCTACTGCTCAGACGTTCCTGTAATGGTGCACTCAACATGTCTTGTAGCTGAGAAGCCAGCTGAGGCTACTGCTCAGACGTTGCTGTAATGGTGCACTCAACATGTCTTGTAGCTGAGAAGCCGGCCGAGGCTACTGCTCAGACGTTCCTGTAATGGTGCACTCAACATGTCTTGTAGCTGAGAAGCCGGCTGAGGCTACTGCTCAGACGTTGCTGTGTGGTGCACTCAACATGTCTTGTAGCTGAGAAGCCAGCCGAGGCTACTGCTCAGACGTTCCTGTAATGGTGCACTTAACATGTCTTGTAGCTGAGAAGCCGGCCGAGGCTACTGCTCAGACGTTCCTGTAATGGTGCACTCAACATGTCTTGTAGCTGAGAAGCCGGCCGAGGCTACTGCTCAGACGTTGCTGTATGGTGCACTCAACATGTCTTGTAGCTGAGAAGCCGGCTGAGGCTACTGCTCAGACGTTGCTGTGTGGTGCACTCAACATGTCTTGTAGCTGAGAAGCCAGCCGAGGCTACTGCTCAGACGTTGCTGTAATGGTGCACTCAACATGTCTTGTAGCTGAGAAGCCGGCCGAGGCTACTGCTCAGACGTTGCTGTATGGTGCACTCAACATGTCTTGTAGCTGAGAAGCCAGCTGAGGCTACTGCTCAGACGTTGCTGTGTGGTGCACTCAACATGTCTTGTAGCTGAGAAGCCAGCCGAGGCTACTGCTCAGACGTTCCTGTAATGGTGCACTCAACATGTCTTGTAGCTGAGAAGCCGGCCGAGGCTACTGCTCAGACGTTGCTGTAATGGGCCTATATGTTTCCCCTTAGCATGGTGTTTTGTTTTTTGGTTATTCATTGTCAAGCTTTTAAAACAGAAGCCAGACTGCAACATTTTAGTAGCCTAGCCAGGACTGTGGCATGTCTGTACACTTTCCCTCCACTGCGCGCTGTAAACCAGGCACACTAAAGCAGTGCAATTGAAGTTGACTCAACTGTTGACTCATTTCTACTCGCTTGTGTGTCCTATTCAGCCCTGGGCCTTGTGTTTGACACATGTGCACTAGCCTATTAGCCACATGATGACTGACTTGTGATCATTGCCCTTACTAGTTAGATTGATTGTATTGACATTCCCAGCCTTAGTTACACTCGTCCGTTTTTGTCCAAAATATTGAGTCATTGAAACTGAAACAATGTACCAGGCCAGCTGTGATTTACAACCTGACAGCAATATTCTTTGGGCTACTAAGAAATGTTTTGGTGAATTATATTAATCGTTAATTGAACTGCATCCAACAATGCCTTACTGTACGTCATGGATTTGTTTTGTCAAATAGAACCAACCGTATTTTTAATACCAAATATAAAGTTGGGTTTGAAGTGTAAACTGAGAATTTGATATTCTTAACTGATATTAATATTGTTTCATATCTGCAAAGTAGTTAAAACTCTGTCAGTTCTACTTTTAAAAGGCAACAGACTCCTCCAACACTGAGAGTCAGGATGAGGTGGGGGATTTGGGCAGTTGGCATTGTTGCATTTCGTGAAACATTGCAGCTTGTCTAGCGAGAATGGGTGTATTGTATTTACACATTGTGAGTGTGTGTGAAGGGCAAGCTGCAGCTTCAAATGTATGGAGGAACACTTTGTGGCTGGCAGAGAGTGATGACATCTCAACGGTTGGAGGCGGAGATCCCAGGCCGATGCTTGGATACCATGGCAACCCGTGTGATACCATGGCAACCCGTGTGACTGTGACACACAGCCACCCAAACTGTAGAGGGATGGGGGGCTCTTTTGGAGGGTGTGGTGGGGGTACGCCCTGTGTAGTCTGTTGTCTTGTGCTCATCCAGCCTGGTAGACTTAGTGAATACGAGATGTGTGGGGAAACAGAGGTTCAGTTACAGAGAGAAGCATCACGCCAGGCAGTCACTGTACAAGCTGTGGCACGCCGTTACACACACAGTCTTGTTTAATAACCTAACTCTAACCCTTACCCAAACCTTAACCCTAGCTCCTAACACTAATTCTAACCCTAAACCCCCTAGAAATAGCATTTGAACTTGTGCAGACTAACAAAATGGCTGTCCGTCCGTCCGTCCAGGAAGCAGCTCTAGTAAGGTGATTACTTCTCTACTGTTCTAATCACCTGGTTGTTCCTTCAGCCTGTACACTACTCTCCCATACAGCTAGTACCTTCTGTATTCATACCCTATCATCCAGCCATTCAACTACAAACATTACTAGACTGTACTTCCTGTACCCTACCATGCAGCCATTCAACTACAACCACTACAATTTTCCACCACAGTAATAGAGAGAAAGTGGACAGTGGAAAATAGAGAGGCAAAGAGAAAGGGGAATTGAGTTTGAACAGACCCGGTGTGTGTGGACCTCTGGAATTGGTGTGACTAGGACGAAGGGTGAGAGATTGATGTCTGTCATCCACCAACACTGTGATCGAGGATTATGACACTTCCCAGCCCTGTGACCCTTGATCTTATGCCCTTGTATAGCTAAACAGTAGACATCAGCAAACAGTACACATTTGACTTAAGATGCCCCCCCATTATTTAAATACCAACACAGAGGTCACTCACTCCATTCATATATGTAATTCTGTGTCAGAACCCATTTGGAAACACATCACAACATTTAGGGCTCTGGCCAAAAGTAGTGCACTATTTTGGGACTAGGGTTCCATTTGGGATGTGACCGTAGAGCGGTGGACCTGACCCTGGTCTGCAGTCGTGTAGACAGTAATGAAACCATTCTGCTGAGAGCAAGAGCAAAAACTCTCCGTCTAATGCTGAGGGCAGGCATTTCCTGTATGTCACTGGTAGCAGTGTGGCAATGACCCTCTGAAGATTCACCTCGAAAGAGAGAACCTGATTGGTTGGTTTCCATGAAGACCAAAGGAAAGTACAGGCGTTTATGTCTCTCTTTCACATGTTTGTTTTAATATTCTTGTGGGGACCAAACAATTGATTAAACCTAACCCAAACTCCTAACCTTAACCCTAACCCCTAACCCTAAACAACCCTAACCCCTAACCCTAAACAACCCAAACTCCTAACCCCTAACCTTAACCCTAACTCCTAACCCTAAACAACCCTATCCCAAACTCCTAACCTTAACCTTAACCCTAACTCCTAACCCTAAACAACCCTATCCCAAACTCCTAACCTTAACCCTAACTCCTAACCCTAAACAACCCTATCCCAAACTCCTAACCTTAACCTTAACCCTAACTCCTAACCCTAAACAACCCTATCCCAAACTCCTAACCTTAACCCCAACTCCTAACCCTAAACAACCCTATCCCAAACTCCTAACCTTATCCCTAACTCCTAACCCTAAACAGCCCTATCCCAAACTCCTAACCTTAACCCCAACTCCTAACCCTAAACAACCCTATCCCAAACTCCTAACCTTATCCCTAACTCCTAACCCTAAACAACCCTATCCCAAACTCCTAACCTTAACCTTAACCCCAACTCCTAACCCTAAACAACCCTATCCCAAACTCCTAACCTTAACCCTAACTCCTAACCCTAAACAACCCTATCCCAAACTCCTAACCTTATCCCTAACTCCTAACCCTAAACAACCCTATCCCAAACTCCTAACCTTAACCCTAACTCCTAACCCTAAACAACCCTATCCCAAACTCCTAACCTTATCCCTAACTCCTAACCCTAAACAACCCTATCCCAAACTCCTAACCTTAACCTTATCCCTAACTCCTAACCCTAAACAACCCTATCCCCTAAGCCTAATTGTAACCCTAACCCTTAAAAAAGTGATGTCTGTCTGTCATTCCAGAAATAGTCTTCTTTCTTTTTTTCTAAGCTCTTTCTGCCTTCCTTCAATTCACTCTTCTATGGTTTTTTGGAACACCATTATTTTGGTCTTACTGAGATTTACTGTCAGGGGCCAGGTCTGGCAGAATCTGTGCAGAATATCTAGGTGCTGCTGTAGGCCCTCCTTGGTTGGTGACAGAAGCACCAGATCATCAGCAAACAGTAGACATTTGACTTCAGATTCCAGTAGGGTGAAGCCGGGTGCTGCAGACTTTCCTAGTGCCCGCGCCAATTCGTTGAGATATATGTTGAAGAGGGTGGGGCTTAAGCTGCATCCCTGTCTCACCCCTCGGCCCCGTGGGAAGAAATGTGTGTGTTTTTTGCCTATTTTAACCGCACACTTGTTGTTTGTGTAAATGGACTTTATAATGTCGTATGTTTTACCCCCAACACCACTTTCCATCAATTTGTATAGCAGACCCTCATGCCAAATTGAGGCTTTTTTGAAATCAAAAAAGCATGAGAAGACTTTGCCTTTGTTTTGGTTTGTTTGTTTGTCAATTAGGGTATGCAGGGTGAATACATGGTCTGTTGTACGGTAATTTGGTAAAAAGACATTTGCTCAGTACATTGTTTTCACTGAGGAAATGTACGAGTCTGCTGTTAATGATAATGCAGAGGATTTTCCAAGGTTGCTGTTGATGCATATCCCACTGTAGTTATTGGGGTCAAATTTGTCTCCACTTTTGTGGATTGGGGTGATCAGTCCTTGGTTCCAAATATTGGGGAAGATGCTAGAGCTAAGGATGATGTTAAAGAGTTTTAGTATAGCCAATTGGGATTTGTTGTCTGTATATTTGATAATTTCATTAAGGAAACCATCAACACCACATGCCTTTTTGGGTTGGAGGGTTTTTATTTTGTCCTGTAGCTCATTCAAGGTAATTGGAGAATCTAGTGTTTTCTGGTAGTCTGTAATAGTTGATTCTAAGATTTGTATTTGATCATGAATATGTTTTTGCTCTTTGTTCTTTGTTAAAGGGCCAAAAAGATTGGAGAAGTGGTTTACCCATACATCTCCATTTTGGATAGATAACTCTTCGTGTTGTTATTTGTTTAGTGTTTTCCAATTTTCCCAGAAGTGATTAGTCTATGGATTCTTCAATTACATTGAGCTGATTTCTGACATGCTGTTCTTTCTTTTTCCGTAGTGTATTTCTGTATTGTTTTAGTGATTCACCTTAGTGTAGGCGTAGAATCAGGTTTTCCGGGTCTCTATGTTTTTGGTTGGATAGGTTCCTCAAGTTCTTTCTTAGATTTTTGCATTCTTCATCAAACCATTTGTCATTGTTGTTAATTTTCTTCGCTTTTCTATTTGAGATTTTTAGATTTGATAGGGAAGCTGAGAGGTCAAATATACTGATAAGATTTTCTACTGCCAAGTTTACACCTTCACTATTACAGTGGAACGTTTTACCCAGGAGATTGTCTAAAAGGGATTGAATTTGTTGTTGCCTAATTTGTTTTTTGGTAGGTTTCCAAACTGCATTCCTTCCATCTATAGCATTTCTTAATGTTACTCAGTTCCTTTGGCTTTGATGCCTCATGATTGAGGCATCAAGTAGTTCAAGTAGACTGTGATTTTGCTGTGGTCTGATAGGGATGTCAGTGGGCTGACTGTGAACACTGAGAGACTCTGGGTTGAGGTCGGTGATAAAGTAGTCTACAGTACTACTGCCAAGAGATGAGCTATAGTTGAACCTACCATAGAGCCTACCATTGACTATGTACATACCCAGCGTGCGACAGAGCTGCAGGAGTTGTGACCCGTTTTGTTGGTTATGTTGTCATAGTTGTGCCTAGGAGGGCATATGGGGGAGGGAATGCTGTCTCCTGCAGGCAGGTGTTTGTCCCCCTGTGGGCTGAGGGTGTCAGGTTCTTGTCCAGTTCTGGCATTAGGTTGCCACAGACTAGTACATGTCTCTGGGCCTGGAAATTATTGATTTCTCCCTCCAGGATGGAGAAGCTGTCTTCGTTAAAGTATGGGGATTCTAGTGGGGGGATGTAGGTAGCACACAGGAGGACATTTTTCTCTGTTAAGATAATTTCCTTTTGAATATCTAGCCAAATGTAAAATGTTCCTGTTTTGATTAATTTAATGGAGTGAGTTAGGTCTGCTCTATACCAAATTAGCATACCCCCCCGAGTCCCTTCCCTGTTTCACACCTGGTAGTTTGGTGGATGGGACTACCAGCTCTCTGTAACCTAGAGGTCAACCAGGGGGTCCATCTCCTCTATACCATGTTTCTTGTAGGATGACAATGTCTGTATTTCTGATTGCTTTGGTGAAGTCCAGGTTCCTGCTCGTTAGGACAAAGGCAAATGACCTCAGGCCTTGGATATTCCAAGATGAGATAGTGAAGGCTTTGTGTTCCATAAAGTGTCCAATGTTGTTGGCTGTGTGGTTTGGCCTCAGGCCAGTAAGTGTGAGCAGAGCCTGCTGAGCATCTGGTACTTGGGTTGGGCTAGTGTAGTGCACCCGGCTTCACCCTACTGGAATCTGAAGTCTGGTACCATTGGCTTGGGCTAGTGTAAAAGTGGGGGTTGGGCCTGTTTGCCCATTGACTGCCTGGGCATATGTGTGACTTCCATGTTGAGGCCCTCTTTGCAGGGGTGGGGTGCATGGGGTGTGCAGGAGGGGCATAGGTTTGATCTGAGGGGGCCTAGATGGGGTGTGGGCATGGTTGACATGGGGGGGTGTTGATTGGTGGGGGTGTGGATGCGGCTGGTGGTGCTGTGGTCTAGATGTAATTCCTCTTGGCGTGGGTCCTCTATGTGTAGGTCCAGGGGGGGTCCCGCTGGTCTGGGCGGGGTGTCTATTGATCTGTTGCTCCTGTGTGAAGTGTTGGGGATACGTTTGAGAGCGATGTCCTTTAGAGTCCAGGCGAAGGTGGGCACTGCTGACTTGTATAGGTGGACCTGGTCATAGAGGTTGTTCTGGTCATAGAGGTTGTTCAAGTCCAGGGTGGAGTGGTGGGCCAGGAAAACATTTGGTTTTGAGGCACAGTCACGGGAAATACTTGCGTTTACCCGCTATATTGTGTCAGGGTGGAAGTCTTTTCGTGGTAGCAGGGTGGAGATAACCACTTGTAGAAGAAGCTCTTTCAATCACTCCCTTCAGTGCTATGGCCACCCTTTCCTGCTGTGTTCTCAGGTCGTTTGTGCCTGTGTATTATTATGTGGCTGGGTGACCCTAGTTGGTCCTCAGACAAAAGGTCTAGGGCGCGCTGGGTGTTTGGACACCAGAGTTTAGACACACTGTTTTTTTTCTTCTAAATATTTCCCATTTAAGGAGAACAATCTGTGTCTTGTGTTTGTCCTCAGTGGGTGTGGGGGGGTTGTCAGGAGGGCTATCAGGGTGGCTCAGAGGGGGTGAGAGCCCGTGGGCTTGGGGCTCTTCATTTGTCTGTTCTGCTGTGATGTCGACGCTATGGTCAGGGTCTGGTGTGGACTGTTCTGCTGTGGTATCGAGACTTTTGTAGGGTGCTGAGGTGGGCTGTTCTGCTGGCTTCTCTGCGGGGGCGGCCACCTCTCTAGTGGGTTGTTCTCTGTCACACGCCATCTCTCTGTCTATCTATCTCTCTGTCTCTCTCTCTGTCTCGTCTCTGTCTCGTCTCTGTCTCTCTCTCTGTCTCTCTCTGTCTCTCTCTCTGTCTCGTCTCTGTCTCTCTCTCTGTCTCGTCTCTGTCTCTCTCTCTGTCTCTCTCTCTGTCTCTCTCTCTGTCTCTCTCTCTGTCTCTCTCTCTGTCTCGTCTCTGTCTCTCTCTCTGTCTCTCTCTCTGTCTCTCTCTGTCTCTCTCTGTCTCTCTCTCTGTCTCGTCTCTGTCTCTCTCTCTGTCTCGTCTCTGTCTCTCTCTCTGTCTCTCTCTCTGTCTCTCTCTCTGTCTCTCTCTCTGTCTCTCTCTCTGTCTCTCTCTCTGTCTCGTCTCTGTCTCTCTCTCTGTCTCTCTCTCTGTCTCTCTCTCTCTGTCTCGTCTCTCTCTGTCTCTCTCTCTGTCTCTCTCTCTCTGTCTCGTCTCTCTCTCTGTCTCGTCTCTGTCTCTTTTTTTATCTGAATTGTTTGAAACTTGACAAGACAGCTGATGGGGAGGATTTTGCATCGAATTTTAGGAAATAATTAACACGTTATTATGTTAAAGCTTAGCTGAAGACTTATCTCACCGTCAGATGGATCTGTTGTAATCTCTCCTTATCGGCTCAAACAGCTCATAACATGCTTGGCCCTGACAGACAGACAGGCAGACGGATGGACAGATAGCAGGTACAGAAACATGTCTTTCCATTCATGCTTCTACTGGTACTTGAACACTGCAAATGTAATATTTCTTCATGAGAGAGACAGAGTGTCTTGCTTGTTGACACCTCAAGGCTGACCCTACAGGACCTCATGGGCACTTCCACACACCCATCTCCATTAAGACACACACGCATGCACACACACTCAAATAAAACAGACACGGAGCAAACACACAAGGTTGTAAGAACTGCTCTGGGCTTGCATTCAGATGCAAATTAGCTTTAATTAAAATAATTAGTGGTTTTCTAGCATGAACAGATCTGCTCGTTTCCTCTCCTTCCTCCACTCTGTACATTCGTTGCAGGAACCAAGAATTCATTAACAGTCTATTCATTCCAGAAATAGTCTTCTTTCTTTCTTAGCTCTTTCTGCCTTCCTTCAATTCACTCTTTCTATCCTCATCATCTGTCACTTGACAGCATACAGAGGGAGGTGAGGCCTTGTCATATATGAGGTGCCCGAACACTGGGGCCATTTTATATAAAGCTCCAGGCTTACCTATGACATAATCTTTTTTTTTTTTTGTTTAACCAGGCAAGTCAGTTAAGAACAAATTCTTATTTTCAATGACAGCCTAGGAACAGTGCCCCTGTTCAGGGGCAGAACGACAGATTTGTACCTTGTCAGCTCAGGGGTTTGAACTCGCAACCTTCCGGTTACTAGTCCAACGCTCTAACCACTAGGCTACCCTGCCGCCCCACATGGGGATTCTAAAGGAGGATCTCTACACATGTTAGAGGATGTTACAGAACCTGGTTGAGAGAATGCCAAGAGTGTGCAAAACTGTCATCAAGGCACAGGGTGGCTACTTTGAAGAATCTCAAATATAGAATATATTTTGATTTGTTTAACACTTTTTTGGTTACTACATGATTCCATATTATTGTTATTTCATAGTTTTGATGTCTTCACTATTATTCTACAATGTAAAAATAAAGAAAAACCCTGGAATGAGTAGGTGTGTCCAAAATTCTGACTGGTACTGTATATTATTTATTTATTTTTTGGTTGGGGGCACCCTGGAGGTCGGGGTCGGGGCCCCCCAGATAGCATATGAACACATCATAGGAAATGGCAAAATGTTTAGACTAGCAGGGAATTAGCTTTAAAACTGCAACATTTTCTCTCATCCTCATGGAAAAATGTGTAGAATAGCATTATAAAAGAGCACAGTTTTTGCTTTGCACCATGGCAAAATGTGGTGAAATGCAGGAAGATAAATCTTTCAGCCTGGCTGGAATGCCAGGGGGGCGGAGTTAGTGCTTTTCAGAAGTATCTATTGGTTCCATTGCAACAGACAAGCTCAGTCAGGCACACATAACGTTTTCTGGCGCAGTGCGGCTCAGTGGTGAGGGCTAGCGCTTAGCGGAATGGTGTTAGCGGATTATCTCCCCTCTGCTAACAAAGCTAGAGTTAGCTATAGCTACAGAGACAGCTAATCGTATTACTTATGATCTGGCTGAGAATTTGACAACACAGAGGATATTAGGCTAGCTGCCAGCCTGACAGCAAACTGAAGAGGTTCAGGCTATGGCACACTACACAACTGTAGTACAACATAAGTGTACTGGTACATGACCCCAGCCAGCGGGGAACGATAGTGAGAGGTGAGGGGTGGTGTGTTGGTGTTTTAGTTGGTGTCTTAGTTTGTGGCCATATATCGGTCATACTTCCTACCAGAGTCTATTATATGACAAGGCCTTTACTTCCCCCTGCCAGTTCTGCTGTAACCACAATAGTCTCGGAGAGCTAACTAGTTGGGTCATATAGTGCTGAGTGTGTCCAATATATACTGTATAGTCACTGTCAATATAAGCTCTGGTCACCCTAGGTAATTTAGCTTACTGCCTGGTAGTCTGCCTGAGAGTTGAGTCTCCAACCCATAGTCTGACATGCGAGAGAGAGAGAGAGAGAGAGATCATTATTTGATGTCAATGGGAGATTTGGCACACAAATCTCCCATCGACATCAAAGAATGATTTAAGAGAAGGTCATTTAGTTTAGCGCATTAGTTTCCCAGAAAAAGATTGTCAAAACATTAACTTTAAACATGCAGTTAGAAAGCAACAAGCTACCCAGACGAGCCATTACACCACACCTAGATACACTGGTACAACAAGCTACCCAGACGAGCCATTACACCACACCTAGATACACTGGTACAACAACCTACCCAGACGAGCCATTACACCACACCTAGATACACTGGTACAACAAGCTACCCAGACGAGCCATTACACCACACCTGGATACACTGGTACAACAAGCTACCCAGACGAGCCATTACACCACACCTGGATACACTGGTACAACAAGCTACGCAGACGAGCCATTACACCACACCTAGATACACTGGTACAACAAGCTACTCAGACGAGCCATTACACCACACCTAGATACACTGGTACAACAAGCTACCCAGACGAGCCATTACACCACACCTAGATACACTGGTACAACAAGCTACCCAGACAAGCCATTACACCACACCTAGATACACTGGTACAACAAGCTACTCAGACGAGCCATTACACCACACCTAGATACACTGGTACAACAAGCTACCCAGACGAGCCATTACACCACACCTAGATACACTGGTACAACAAGCTACCCAGACGAGCCATTACACCACACCTAGATACACTGGTACAACAAGCTACTCAGACGAGCCATTACACCACACCTAGATACACTGGTACAACAAGCTACCCAGACGAGCCATTACACCACACCTAGATACACTGGTACAACAAGCTACCCAGACGAGCCATTAAACCACACCTAGATACACTGGTACAACAAGCTACCCAGACGAGCCATTACACCACACTTAGATACACTGGTACTTCAAGCTACCCAGACGAGCCATTACACCACACTTAGATACACTGGTACTTCAAGCTACCCAGACGAGCCATTACACCACACTTAGATACACTGGTACTTCAAGCTACCCAGACGAGCCATTACACCACACTTAGATACACTGGTACTTCAAGCTACCCAGACGAGCCATTACACCACACTTAGATACACTGGTACAACAAGCAACCCAGACGAGCCATTACACCACACCTAGATACACTGGTACAACAAGCTACCCAGACGAGCCATTACACCACACTTAGATACACTGGTACAACAAGCTACCCAGACGAGCCATTACACCACACCTAGATACACTGGCACAACAAGCTACCCAGACAAGCCATTACACCACACCTAGATACACTGGTACAACAAGCTACCCAGACGAGCCATTACACCACACCTAGATACACTGGTACAACAAGCTACCCAGACAAGCCATTACACCACACTTAGATACACTGGTACAGTAGGTAATGTGTACCATCCCGGGGCATGGGGACAGACTTAGGCTAACTACATTTCTAGCGAGGGAGGCGATGAGTATTCCTTAGATGAAGGCAACAATTAGAGTAAATGTATAACGTTTGTGTGGAGGGGTTTCGTCATGTTTGTTCATGATGATACCTGTATGTGTGTTTTTGTTTTTAACAATGAGTGTGTGTTCACAGATGGCCTAGCTGGCCTCATTCATTAGTTAGAGCAGACCAGGTTCTGTTATGCAGTCAATTTGACGCTCTCATCCATCAGTTTAATCATTCTGGTTTTATTTTCACAGACAGGTGTACACAATCAGACATGCATGCACATTAAACACCACAAAACATGCACAAGCCCACATGCAGTCTCATCTGTCCTCATATGACTATCTACTAATGTTGGTCAGAAAATGTCCCTCTCACATTAGACCCAATTTCTCTCTATTCTCTCTTCTTCATTCTCTGTTCATCTATTTGTCTCTCTCTGTTGTGGTACAAGTGCAGTGCTCCCTCTCTCTCTCTGTTGTGGTACAGTGCAGTGCTCTCTCTCTCTCTCTCTCTCTCTCTCTCTCTCTCTCTCTCTCTCTCTCTCTCTCTCTCTCTCTCTGTGTTGTGGTGCAGTGCTCTCTCTCTCTGTGTTCTGGTACAGTGCAGTGCTCTCTCTCTCTCTCTCTCTCTCTCTCTCTCTCTCTGTGTGTTGTGGTACAGTGCAGTGCTCTCTCTCTCTCTCTGTGTTGTGGTGCAGTGCTCTCTCTCTCTCTGTGTTGTGGTACAGTGCAGTGCTCTCTCTCTCTCTGTGTTGTGGTGCAGTGCTCTCTCTTTCTCTGTTGTGGTACAGTGCAGTGCTCTCTCTCTCTCTCTCTCTCTCTCTGTATTGTGGTGCAGTTCTCTCTCTCTCTCTGTGTTGTGGTGCAGTGCTCTCTCTCTGTGTTGTGGTACAGTGCAGTGCTCTCTCTCTCTCTCTGTGTTGTGGTGCAGTGCTCTCTGTCTCTTTCTCTCTATGTGTTGTGGTACAGTGCAGTGCTCCCTCTCTCTCTCACTGTTGTGGTGCAGTGCTCTCTCTCCCTGTGTTGTGGTACAGTGCAGTGCTCTCCCTCTCTCTCTCTCTGTGTTGTGGTACAGTGCAGTGCTCTCCCTCTCTCTCTCTCTCTCTCTGTGTTGTGGTACAGGTGCAGTGCTCTCTCTCCCGTCTGTCCGTCCCCATTACTGTGGGCTATGGTAAATATTCAGTCACACTAAACTGCAGCGAAGTCTGCTTTATTGACCATTTATTCCTGTATGTATTCCTTCTAATCTGGCCTCCTTCTAATCTGGCCTCCTTCTAATCTCTCTCAATTCAATTGGATTTATTGACATGGCAAGTTAAAATGACTTACATTGTTGAAGTATACATATAACAAAAATGGTGGGACCAACAGCAATAATAATAGTAGTGGTGGAAATGGGATTAGCATTAACAGCAACTACAACAACCATATTAATGAGAATAATACATTAAAGCAATAGTAGTAGACAAGTCTCAACCTGATTTAGAAGCCACATGACATTATATGAAAGCCAAAACTAAATGGGAACTTCATTTTAACGGAATATAAGGATTTTCTTGCTTTGTCTCTCAGCTCATTCACAGCCATGTGAGAGCTACCTGTGTTGCTGATATTTAGTCCTAGATACGTGTAGTTTCACAGCCATGTGAGAGCCTCCTGTGTTGCTGATATTTAGTCCTAGATACGTGTAGTTTCACAGCCATGTGAGAGCCTCCTGTGTTGCTGATATTTAGTCCTAGATACGTGTAGTTTCACAGCCATGTGAGAGCTACCTGTGTTGCTGATATTTAGTCCTAGATACGTGTAGTTTCACAGCCATGTGAGAGCCTTCTGTGTTGCTGATATTTAGTCCTAGATACGTGTAGTTTCACAGCCATGTGAGAGCCTCCAGTGTTGCTGATATTTAGTCCTAGATACGTGTAGTTTCACAGCCATGTGAGAGCTACCTGTGTTGCTGATATATAGTCCTAGATACGTGTAGTTTCACAGCCATGTGAGAGCTTCCTGTGTTGCTGATATTTAGTCCTAGATACGTGTAGTTTCACAGCCATGTGAGAGCTACCTGTGTTGCTGATATTTAGTCCTAGATACGTGTAGTTTCACAGCCATGTGAGAGCTACCTGTGTTGCTGATATATAGTCCTAGATACGTGTAGTTTCACAGCCATGTGAGAGCTTCCTGTGTTGCTGATATTTAGTCCTAGATACGTGTAGTTTCACAGCCATGTGAGAGCTACCTGTGTTGCTGATATATAGTCCTAGATACGTGTAGTTTCACAGCCATGTGAGAGCTACCTGTGTTGCTGATATATAGTCCTAGATACGTGTAGTTTTTTGTGTGTTCTAAGAGAACTGTGTCCAAATAGAATTTATATTTGTCGTCCTGAATTCTGGACCTTTTTTGGAATATCATTATATTCTGTTTTTTTAGATTAACGGTCAGAACCCAGGTCTGACAGAACCTGTGATTAACGGTCAGAGCCCAGGTCTGACAGAACCTGTGATTAACGGTCAGAGCCCAGGTCCGACAGAACCTGTGGTTAACGGTCAGAACCCAGGTCTGACAGAACCTGTGATTAACGGTCAGAGCCCAGGTCTGACAGAACCTGTGATTAACGGTCAGAGCCCAGGTCTGACAGAACCTGTGGTTAACGGTCAGAGCCCAGGTCCGACAGAACCTGTGATTAACGGTCAGAGCCCAGGTCTGACAGAACCTGTGATTAACGGTCAGAGCCCAGGTCTGACAGAACCTGTGATTAACGGTCAGAGCCCAGGTCTGACAGAACCTGTGGTTAACGGTCAGAGCCCAGGTCTGACAGAACCTGTGATTAACGGTCAGAGCCCAGGTCTGACAGAACCTGTGATTAACGGTCAGAGCCCAGGTCTGACAGAACCTGTGGTTAACGGTCAGAGCCCAGGTCTGACAGAACCTGTGGTTAACGGTCAGAGCCCAGGTCTGACAGAACCTGTGGTTAACGGTCAGAGCCCAGGTCTGACAGAACCTGTGATTAACGGTCAGAGCCCAGGTCTGACAGAACCTGTGATTAACGGTCAGAGCCCAGGTCTGACAGAACCTGTGATTAACGGTCAGAGCCCAGGTCTGACAGAACCTGTGATTAACGGTCAGAGCCCAGGTCTGACAGAACCTGTGATTAACGGTCAGAGCCCAGGTCTGACAGAACCTGTGATTAACGGTCAGAGCCCAGGTCTGACAGAACCTGTGATTAACGGTCAGAGCCCAGGTCTGACAGAACCTGTGGTTAACGGTCAGAACCCAGGTCTGACAGAACCTGTGGTTAACGGTCAGAGCCCAGGTCCGACAGAACCTGTGGTTAACGGTCAGAGCCCAGGTCTGACAGAACCTGTGGTTAACGGTCAGAACCCAAGTCCGACAGAACCTGTGATTAACGGTCAGAGCCCAGGTCTGACAGAACCTGTGATTAACGGTCAGAGCCCAGGTCTGACAGAACCTGTGATTAACGGTCAGAGCCCAGGTCTGACAGAACCTGTGATTAACGGTCAGAGCCCAGGTCCGACAGAACCTGTGATTAACGGTCAGAGCCCAGGTCTGACAGAACCTGTGATTAACGGTCAGAGCCCAGGTCCGACAGAACCTGTGATTAACGGTCAGAGCCCAGGTCTGACAGAACCTGTGATTAACGGTCAGAGCCCAGGTCCGACAGAACCTGTGATTAACGGTCAGAGCCCAGGTCTGACAGAACCTGTGATTAACGGTCAGAGCCCAGGTCCGACAGAACCTGTGATTAACGGTCAGAGCCCAGGTCCGACAGAACCTGTGATTAACGGTCAGAGCCCAGGTCCGACAGAACCTGTGATTAACGGTCAGAGCCCAGGTCCGACAGAACCTGTGATTAACGGTCAGAGCCCAGGTCCGACAGAACCTGTGATTAACGGTCAGAGCCCAGGTCCGACAGAACCTGTGATTAACGGTCAGAGCCCAGGTCCGACAGAACCTGTGATTAACGGTCAGAGCCCAGGTCCGACAGAACCTGTGATTAACGGTCAGAACCCAGGTCCGACAGAACCTGTGATTAACGGTCAGAACCCAGGTCCGACAGAACCTGTGATTAACGGTCAGAGCCCAGGTCTGACAGAACCTGTGATTAACGGTCAGAGCCCAGGTCTGACAGAACCTGTGATTAACGGTCAGAGCCCAGGTCTGACAGAACCTGTGATTAACGGTCAGAGCCCAGGTCTGACAGAACCTGTGATTAACGGTCAGAGCCCAGGTCTGACAGAACCTGTGATTAACGGTCAGAGCCCAGGTCTGACAGAACCTGTGCAGATGATCTAGGTGTTGCTGTAACTCCTCCTTAGTGGGAGACAGTAGCACCAGGTCATCTGTGTACAGCAGACACTTGATTTCAGTGTTGTGTAGGGTGAGACCAGGTGCTGCCAATTCTTCTAATATTTTTTTGCCAAATCGTTAATGTAGATGTTAAATAGTGTTGGACTTATTGGGTAGCCCTGTTTCACTCCCCGTCCCTGAGAGAAGTCTCTTTGCTTGTTGCCAATTTTAACCACACATTTGTTTTTAGTGTACATTGATTTAATAAAATCATGTTTTCCCTCCAATACCACTTTCTATTAGTTCATAAAAAAAGACCTTTGTGCCAAATTGAATCAAATGCTTTCTTAAAGTCTACAAGACACGAGTAGATTGGGCCTTTGTTTTGGTTTACATGCTGGTCAATTAGAGTGTGGAGGATGGAAATGTGGTCTGTTGTACGATCATAAAAAATACAAATAAAAATCTGGCTTCTGCTTAGGACGTTGTGTTTCATCAAGGAAGTGATGTAGTCTGCTATTTATGATACAGCAGAGAATTTTCCCCAAGTTGCTGTTAACACTAATTCTTCTAATTATTTGGGTCAAATTTGTCTCCATTTTCATAGATTGGTGTGATCAAACCTTGGTTCCAAATATCAAGGAAAATACCTGCAGTAAGGATAATGTTGAAGAGTTTGAGTATAGCCAATTTTAATTTGTGGTCTGTATATTTGATCATTTCATTTAAAATACCATCAGCACCACAGGCCTTTTTGAATTGGAGAGTGCATAGTTTTCCAATAATTCTTCTTCTGTAATTGGGGTATCCACAGGATTCTGATAGTCTGTGGTACACTGCTGCTGCTACAAGGATATTTGTTCTGGGCTCTTTGTTATATTGCTGTAGAGGTTTGCAAAGTGATTTCTCCAGATATCCCCATGTTGGATAGCCAATTCCTTGTGAGGTTTGTTTAATTTATTCAAATGTTATTCTATGGATTCCTCAATTCCATCCAGCTGATTTCTAATGTGCTGTTCCTTTTTTGTTCTTAGGGTGTGTTTATTGCCTCAGTGTTTCCCCATATTGAAGGCGTGTATTTTTGTTGTCTGGGTCTGTTTTTTATTTTTATTTTGTTGTCTGGGTCTCTTTCTTAGATTTTTGCAATCATTATCAAACCATTTTTCATGATCTATTATTTTTGGTTTGCTCTTGTTTCTTTAGATTAGCCAAGGAGGCTAATTTGTCGAATTTAAAATGTATGTTCCAAACGGCCAAATTTACACCATTGCTGTAGGAGAATGTTAAGGCTAAAAAGTTGTTCAGGAGAGATTGTATTTTTTGGCTTTTTGGTCGATTTTTGTACTGTTTGCACTCCATCTATAGGCCTGTTTTGTACCATGTCATTTATTGGGCCGTGACGCTTCATGGTTGGGTTTCGCTCTTCTCAGATACACTGTGATTTTACTGTGGTCTGAGAGAGGTGTTAGTGGGCTGACTGAAGGCTCTGGGAGTCTGGGTTGAGGTCAATTATGAAGTAGTTTACAGTACTGTTGCCAAGGGATGAGCTGTAGGTGTACCCTTTAAAATATATACATTTCACCTTCATTTAATCAGGTAGGCCAGTTGAGAACAAGTTCTCATTTACAACTGCGACCTGGCCAAGATAAAGCAAAGCAGTGCGACACAAACAACACAGAGTTACACATAAACAAACATACAGTCAATAACAGAAAAGACAAATAGAAAAATCTATGTACAGTGTGTGCAAATGTAGAAGAGTAGAGAGGTAGGCAGTAAATAGGCCATAGAGGCAAAATAATTACAATTTAGCATTAATACTATTAAATTAGCACCTACCAAAAGAGTCCCCTCTTAACCTACTGTTGATTATGTACAGACCCAGTGATTGACAGTGCTTCAGAAGCTGCACTCCATTTTACTTTTTCACTTTGTCATAGTTGTTTCTGGGGGGGGTCTGTGCGGAGGAAAAGGTTGTTGCTTCCTGGTAGGTGTTTGTCCCCTTGACTGTTAATAGTTCTTCTGCTGTTCTAGCATTCAGGTCTCCACAGACCAGTATGTTGCCTTGGGCCTGAACGTGACTAGTCTCCCCCTCCAGAATGGAGAAACTCTCTTCATTGAAATAGGGTGACTGAGGCGGGAATGTGTGTGGCACAGAGGAAGACGTTTTTATCTGTTAAGATAGCCTCCTTGTTGATTTTTAACCAGAAAAATAATGATCCTGCTTTGATCCTGCCCTGTGGGATTCCTTTTCATTTGGTGGATGGTACGATTAACTCCCTATAACCTAGTGGACAGCCAGTGGAAACAGATTAACTCCCTATAACCTAGTGGACAGCCAGTGGAAACAGATTAACTCCCTATAACCTAGTGGACAGCCAGTGGAAACAGATCAACTCCCTATGACCTAGTGGACAGCCAGTGGAAACAGATTAACTCCCTATAACCTAGTGGACAGCCAGTGGAAACAGATTAACACCCTATAACCTAGTGGACAGCCAGTGGAAACAGATTAACTCCCTATAACCTAGTGGACAGCCAGTGGAAACAGATTAACACCCTATAACCTAGTGGACAGCCAGTGGAAACAGATTAACTCCCTATAACCTAGTGGACAGCTAGTGGAAACAGATTAACTCCATATAACCTAGTGGACAGCCAGTGGAAACAGATTAACTCCCTATAACCTAGTGGACAGTCAGTGGAACCAGATTAACTCCCTATGACCTAGTGGACAGCCAGTGGAAACAGATTAACTCCCTATAACCTAGTGGACAGTCAGTGGAAACAGATTAACTCCCTATAACCTAGTGGACAGTCAGTGGAAACAGATTAACTCCCTATGACCTAGTGGACAGCCAGTGGAAACAGATTAACTCCCTATAACCTAGTGGACAGTCAGTGGAAACAGATTAACACCCTATAACCTAGTGGACAGCCAGTGGAAACAGATTAACTCCCTATAACCTAGTGGACAGCCAGTGGAAACAGATTAACTCCCTATAACCTAGTGGACAGTCAGTGGAAACATCACCTCTGCACCATGTTTCCTGTAGTACTACATTATCAACATCATCAATTTATTTCAGGAAGTCTGGGTTTCTGCTCTTTAGCCCAAAAGCAGAGAAGATTTCAGAACTGTTTTTTCTTTACCTTCAAAATGAGAAACACTCACAATCCAACAATAACTATTAAAATAGGATTTTTCAATGAACTTACTCTTATTATGCAAATGATATGATTTTGTTTTATCATAGCATTTGTGTCAGATCAGCCAGCTCTCTCTTGAGTCCGTCTCTCTCTTGCTGAATCTCTTTCAGGTGTGTTGCAAGGCTGCTGTCCTGCTCTGTCCGCTCCTTGGTTAGGAGCTCCTCTAAGGTGTGGATGTCTGGTTGCTGTCTACACCTTGGTTAGGAGCTCCTCTAAGGTGTGGATGTCTGGTTGCTGTTTACACCTTGGTTAGGAGCTCCTCTAAGGTGTGGATGTCTGGTTGCTGTTTACACCTTGGTTAGGATCTCCTCTAAGGTGTGGATGTCTGGTTGCTGTCTACACCTTGGTTAGGAGCTCCTCTAAGGTGTGGATGTCTGGTTGCTGTCTACACCTTGGTTAGGAGCTCCTCTAAGGTGTGGATGTCTGGTTGCTGTCTACACCTTGGTTAGGAGCTCCTCTAAGGTGTGGATGTCTGGTTGTTGTTTACACCTTGGTTAGGAGCTCCTCTAAGGTGTGGATGTCTGGTTGCTGTTTACACCTTGGTTAGGAGCTCCTCTAAGGTGTGGATGTCTGGTTGCTGTCTACACCTTGGTTAGGAGCTCCTCTAAGGTGTGGATGTCTGGTTGCTGTCTACACCTTGGTTAGGAGCTCCTCTAAGGTGTGGATGTCTGGTTGCTGTTTACACCTTGGTTAGGAGCTCCTCTAAGGTGTGGATGTCTGGTTGCTGTCTACACCTTGGTTAGGAGCTCCTCTAAGGTGTGGATGTCTGGTTGCTGTTTACACCTTGGTTAGGAGCTCCTCTAAGGTGTGGATGTCTGGTTGCTGTTTGCTCACACTCTCCCTGAACAGGACAACCTTCTCCCCCCTAGTTTGGTGAACTCATCCCTCATGGCAGCCATGGTGGTGAGGAGGACAACCTCCTCCTCCAGTTTGGTGAACTCATACCTTATGGCAGCCATGGTGGTGAGGAGGGCCTGAGCCTGCTTTTTATGGAGGGGGGTTGCTCTCCTGGGCCGTGTCCTCCACTATGGTGGGAAGAGAGTTGTTGGATGTGACTTTTTGGGTGGGGATAGTGAGGGTGGTGCTGGTGGAATTTGTCTTGTGGGACACTGGTGGTGTCCTCTCTCTTTCTCTGCCTCTCTCTCTCTCTCTCTCTCTCTCTCTCTGCTCTCTCCTTAATGGTCTGAAAGTCTGTTTCAAACAGCCTAAGATTACCTTGCACCATGACAGTCCCAGTCTTGTAGAGGTTTTTTATTTAACCAGGTAGGCTAGTTGTTCTCATTTGCAACTACAACCTGGCCAAGATAAAGCAAAGCAGTTCGACACATACAACAACACAGAGTTACATATGGAATAAACAAAACAGTCAATAATACAGTAGAACAAAAGAAAACAAAAAGTCTATACACAGAGTGCAAATAAGGTAAGATGAGGGAGTTAAGGCATTAAATAGGCCATGGTGGCGAAGTAATTACAATATAACAATTAAACACTGGAATTAAACACTGGAATGGTAGATGTGCAGTAGATGAATGTGCAAGGTTGATTGTTATCATGTAGTTGTCAGGGTCGTCTTTCTCTTTGACTTTAATCTTCCACCCATTACAGATTCCCTCTTTCTTTATGGATGGGTAGTGAGAGCAGACTGCTGAGCGCCATACATTTGGCTGATCAGTGAGAAAGATGAGATTACTCACCTCACCGTTTTTGTAGAGTTCTGCAAAAAGGGTTTCTGGCGTCTCCTTTAGTAGTTTCTGTTTAAAAGCTTTCCTCTTTGTGTCATTTTTGGCCTCTGGAGGGTAGAGGATGGACTCAGCGCTGAGGGGGAGTGGGGACATGGTGCCTGTGGGCTCTGCTCCTACTGCTGCTCTGTTCTGCTCCCCCATTGCCATGGCAACCAGTTTTGTTTGTCTGCTGCTGTTGCTAGCTAGCTCTAATTTAGCAAAAAGAGTGAAAAATCTTCACACAAAAAAACATGTTTAATGTTAGAGTCCGTGCTCCTTTTTGGTTTACTCACTCAGTTTGGTTGTTTGATGTAGTTGAATTAACTCCCCTTGCTAGGTTTGTTCTAGCTCATTGTTTCTGGCTAGCTTGTTAGCCTGCTGGCTAGGGTTTTATTGTGTAGCTAACGTTAGCTAGCGGGAGTCAAAACTTCTTAATTTGAGGCGCAAAGTAACTTTTTTTCTATTGTGATTGAATAGAGTTGTTGTTCATCACTTCTTGTCTTTTTTTTTTAGATTTGAGTGTTTATCTCATTCTAAAACTCCAAAAACTTAAATATATCAGGAGCTCACGTTGAACATGTCTGTAGCTCCCTCTCTTCTCTCTTCAACCTGCCTTTCTCTTTCTTTTGTTCTTTTCTCCTCCATCACCTCCAGACCTCCATTACATCTCACCTCTTTTCACACTTCTCGGGCCGTTTTCTGAGTTTCAAATGATGTTGGACATTGTCTTGAGCCACAAGTACTGGCACTGAGTATTGCCACCAAGCTATGCAGTGGAGTGGAATTGATATGATACCTTTACATCAAATGCAATGTATTTTTAATATTTAATAACGTTGGACTTGGTTGACTCTACCGTAGACGGCTTACAAGGCAAAGCCGGAGGAGCATCTGTGACTGTAGCCTGTGTGTGCGTGCTGTGGCCCTTATTTCCATGGCAACTATGATCCAGCTGGGCTGATGAAAGTATGTCTCCTGCAGACACCTTTGTGTGCTCCCATTACTGCTCTGTGTGTGTCCCCTTCCAACAGAGAGAGGGGGAGGAGGAGAAGGGTGGCAGAAGAGAGGGGAGCATGCTGGAGAGAGGGGGGGCATAGGAGAGTAGTGGGGAGAAGGGGGGCAGATGAGAGAAGAGGGGTAAAGAGATGGGGGGGGGGGGGGGCAGATGAGAGGAGAGGGGTAAAGTAATGGGGGGGGGGGGGGGCAGAGTGGCAACCTCCTCGTTGTTGTCAGAAAGAGGGATGATCGATATAAGTTAAACATGGTGGCAGTCAGAAAAAGAAGATGACAAAATGTAGACGGGGGAATATTATTTTGGACAATTATTACTGTACTGTGTGTGTAAGTATGGCTCATACCACCTCTATCTATCTCCACTTGCATTGAACCATTACATCCTGGTTTCATAGAGGTGACATACACTACATGGCCAAAAGTATGTGGACAATCAAGTTCTTCAACAGCGATCTTGACAAACCATTTCTGTATGGACCTTGCTTTGTGCACAGCCGTCATTGTCATGCTGAAACAGGAAAGCTGTTGCCACAAAGTTGGAAGCACAGAATTGTCTAGAATGCCATTGTGTGCTGTAGCGTTACGATTTCCCTTCACTGGAACTAAGGGGACTAGACTGAACCATGCAAAACAGCCCCAGACCATTACTCCTCCTCCACCAAACTTTACAGTTGGCGCTATGCAATGGGGCAGTTAGTGTTCGCCTAGCATCCGCAAAACCCAGATTTGTCTGTCGGACTGCCAAATGGTGAAGCGTGATTTATCACTCCAGAGAACACTTTTCCAATGCACCAGTCCAATGGCAGTGAGCTTTACCACTCCAGCCGATGCTTGGCATTGCGCATGGTGATCTTAGGCTTGTTTGCGGCTGCTCGGCTTTAGAAACCCATTTCATGAAGCTCCCGACTAACAGTTATTGTGCTGTTGTTGCTTCCAAAGGCAGCTTGGAACTCGGTAGGACAGACGATTTTTACGCGATACACACTTCAGCATTCGGCAGTCCCGTTCTGTGAGCTTGTGTGGCCTACCACTTCACGGCTGAGCCGTTGTTGCTCCTAGATGTTTCCATTTCACAATAACAACACTTCCAGGTGACTAGGGGCAGTTCTAGCAAGGCAGAAATTTGACGAACTGACTTGTTAGAAAGCTGGCATCCTATGACAGTGCCACGTTGAAAATCACTAAGCTCTTCAGTACAGGCCATTCTACTGCCAATGTTTGTCTATGGCGATTGTATGGCTCTGTGCTCAATGTTATACAGCTGTCAGCAACAGGTGGGGCTGAAATGTCCGAATCCACTAATTTGAAGGGGTGTCCACATACTTTTGGAGTGTACATGATACATAAATGAAACACAGGTTCCGTTTGACCCCTTCAATGACACCTGCTGTTGTACTCACCACCACACCCTCCCCTCCCCCACATCCTGTTAGACCGGCTCAGTCCAGATTGGCAAGGTTATTTTTATACGCCTCTATTCTGTGTCCCAAAAAGCACCCTATTCCCTCTGTAGTGCACTACTTTTGACCAGAGCCCCGTTTAGTGCACTATAGAGGGGATAGGGTGCCATTTGGGACAAACCTTATACTATACCGATTTAGCCATAAAGATCTAACAGACATACCCTGACAGAGCTGTTTGCTTTGGGGCTGGTCAGATGATACAGTCACACGCTGTACAGATTTGATCGGTTTGGTGTCTGAAAGGGCGTTTTATGGCGTTGATGGTGTATAGTTGATGGTGTATAGTTGGTGTTGAATGTAAAAGGAAGGACAGTGTAATGACTGAGAACACATTCTCATTTACAGCAACAATCTGGGGAATGGTTACGGGGAGATGAATGAGCCAATTGGAATCTGGGGATGATTAGGTGGCCATAATGGTATGAGGGCCGGATTGGGAATTTATCCAGGACACCAGGGTTAACACTCCTACTCTTACAATAAGTGCCATGGGATCTTTAGTGACCACAGAGAGTCAGAATACCTGTTTAATGTCCCATCCAAAAGACAGCACTCTACACAGGGTAATGTCTCCAATCACTGCCCTGGGGCATTGGGATTATTTTTTAAATGTTATTTTTAGACCAGAGGAAAGAGTGCCTCCTACTGGCCCTCCAACACCACTTCCAGCAGCATCTGGTCTCCCATCCAGGACTAATACTGCTTAACTTCAGAGGTAAGCCAGCAGTGGGATGCAGTGTGTGTTGGAGGAGTCTGTTGCCTTTTTAAACTGTTTGCACACCCAAACACCCCACACACATACCCAAACACTCCACACACATACCCAAACACCCCACACACATACCCAAACACATACCCAAACACCCCACACACATACCCAAACACCCCACACAGATACCCAAGCTAAATAGCCTAAAACTCATATCTCATATCTCTAATAATGTCATTATTTTATCAAAATAGTTGTACCTGCTTTTTTTTGCAATAATCACTGATCTGGCTTTCAGGTCCATCTATAAAAATGTCCTTTTTGTTACAAATTTAACCAGAACCAAGCACAATGTACATTCATAATAATAGATAATGTAGAAGGCATGTAGCAGGCATTATAGAAAATGAACACTGGTCCCATAAACAATCTCTCACGCACAAGCCTACGTTCTAGTGAGTAGCCAGCTAATATTTAGATTTCAAGTTTAGCCAACTTGGATCAAGGTATAATTTCACAAATCTCTGAATTCAGCTAACAAGGCAAAACAGTTGAATTGTTATGAACACACCCTTCTGTCCGTCTCCAACTGTTTGAACAGCATGCTAGCCTGTCCACTTTGTTCTGATTGTTGAAATCAAGCGGCTTACCTTATTTCTCAGAATGAGAACGAGTTGCCAATTCCTTATATAATTGGTTAATACTTATTGCACAGTTATAAAACACAGGCTAAAATGCTAGAATAACAATCTTTATTTGACTAAAATGCTGATAGCTATACGTGGTGCCATAGAGCCATGCGTACTCTGAAACACAACCCAACCAAGCCATGCTGCTTCTTGACACAATGCCCACTTAACCCGGAAGCTAACCGCACCAATGTGTCGGAGGAAACACCGTACACCTGGCGACTGTCAACGTGCACTGCACCCGGTCCGCCCCAGGAGTCGCTAGCGCACGATAAGACAAGAACATCCATGCCGGCAAAACCCGGGCGACACTGTGCCAATTGTGCCCACTTGTGCGCCGCCCCATGGGTCTCCCGGTTGCAGCCGGCTGCGACAGAGCCTGGACCCCAATGCGTTTCTATTAGCTTATTTTGAACCTAAGCTTGTCGCCTGAGCAGTATATATATATACATATATATATATATACTGCTCAAAAAAATAAAGGGAACACTTAAACAACACAATGTAACTCCAAGTCAATCACACTTCTGTGAAATCAAACTGTCCACTTCGGAAGCAACACTGATTGACAATACATTTCACATGCTGTTGTACAAATGGAATAGACAACAGGTGGAAATTAAATTAGCAAGACACCCCCAATAAAGGAGTGGTTCTGCGGAGCACTGCCAGAGCCCTGCAAAATGACCTCCAGCAGGCAACAAATATGCATGTGTCTGCTCAAATGGTCAGAAACAGACTCCATGAGGGTGGAATGAGGGCCCGACGTCCACAGGTGGGGGTTGTGCTTACAGCCCAACACCGTGCAGGACGTTTTGCATTTGCCAGAGAACACCAAGATTGGCAAATTCGCCACTGGCGCCCTGTGCTCTTCACAGATGAAAGCAGGTTCGCTAATCGTTAGCTGTCTTATCGGCTGCTATCTAAATAGGTCTATCGGACAATTTTCTTGGGTCACTATAACTATATCTATTTTGCCAATTGGATTGGTCCCCTCTACCACACGGAACCCCACTAATCTACCGATGGAGACGTACGAGGTGGCTAAAAACAAACCTCCATCCTCTGCCAGCTTGCTACCGATGCCCCGGCTAGCTGTCTGAATCGCTGTGACACCAACCTCACTACTCACTGGACCCGGCTAAGCATGCCTCTCCTTAATGTCAATATGCCTTGTCCATTGTTCTGGTTAGTGTTTATTGGCTTATTTCACTATAGAGCCTCTAGCCCTGCTCATTATACCTTATCCAACCTTTCAGTTCCACCACCCACACATGCAATGACATCACCTGGTTTCAGTTATGTTTCTCGAGACAATATCTCTCTCATCATCACTCAATGCCTAGGTTTACCTCCACTGTTTTCACATCCTACCGTACCTTTGTCTGTACATTATACCTTGAAGCTATTTTATCGCTCCAAGAAACCTCCTTTTACTCTCTGTTCCGGACGTCCTAGACGACCAATTCTCATAGCTTTTAGCCGTACCCTTATCCTACTCCTCCTCTGTTCCTCTGGTGATTTAGAGGTTAATCCAGGACCTGCAGTGCCTAGCTCCACTCCTACTCCCCTGGCGCTCTCTTTTGTTGACTTCTGTAACCATAATAGCCTTGCTTTCATGCATGTTAACATTAGAAGCCTCCTCCCTAAGTTTGTTTTATTCACTGCTTTAGCACATTCTGCCAACCCGGATGTCCTAGCCGTGTCTGAATCCTGGCTTAGGAAGACCACCAAAAACTCTGAAATCTCCATCCCTAACTACAACATTTTCAGACAAGATAGAACGGCCAAAGGGGGCGGTGTTGCAATCTACTGCAGAGAGAGCCTGCAGAGTTCTGTCCTACTATCCAGGTCTATACCCAAACAATTTGAACTTCTACTTTTAAAAATCCACAAACAAGTCTCTCACCGTTGCCGCCTGCTATAGACCACCCTCTGCCCCCAGCTGTGCTCTGGACACCATATGTAAATGGATTGCCCCCCATCTATCTTCAGAGCTCGTGCTGCTAGGTGACCTAAACTGGAACATGCTTAACACACCAGCCATCCTACAATCTAAGCTTGATGCCCTCAATCTCACTCAAATTATCAATGAACCTACCAGGTACCACCCCAAAGCCGTAAACATGGGCACCCTCATAGATATCATCCTAAACAACTTGCCCTCTAAATACACCTCTGCTGTTTTCAACCAAGGTCTCAGCGATCACTGCCTCATTGCCTGCATCCGTAATGGGTCAGCGGTCAAGCGTCCTCCACTCATCACTGTCAAACGCTCCCTGAAACACTTCAGCGAGCAGGCCTTTCTAATTGACCTGGCCTGGGTATCCTGGAAGGATATTGACCTCATCCCGTCAGTAGAGGATGCCTGTTTTTTTTTAAATGCCTTCTTCACCATCTTAAATAAGCATGACTCATTCCAGAAATGTAGAACCAGGAACAGATATAGCCCTTGGTTCTCTCCAGACCTGACTGACCTTAACCAACACAAAAACATCCTATGGCGTTCTGCATTAGCATCGAACAGCCCTCGTGATATGCAACTTTTCAGGGAAGTTAGAAACCAACATACACAGGCAGTTAGAAAAGCCAAGGCTAGCTTTTTCAAGCAGAAATTTGCTTCCGGCAACACAAACTCAAAAAAGTTCTGGGACA
The DNA here is from genome assembly GCF_057628025.1 of Oncorhynchus mykiss. Lineage (NCBI taxonomy): Eukaryota > Metazoa > Chordata > Actinopteri > Salmoniformes > Salmonidae > Oncorhynchus > Oncorhynchus mykiss. The sequence continues at coordinate 43,389,154 of NC_143043.1, forward strand.
CTGTAAAGTCCATGGAGAATAAGAACACCTCCCAGCTGCCCACTGCACTGAGGATAGGAAACTCTGTAACCACCGATAAATCCACTATAATTGAGAATTTCAATAAGCATTTTTCTACGGCTGGCCATGCTTTCCACCTGGCTACCCCTACACCGGTCAACAGCACTGTACCCCCCCACAGCAACTCGCCCAAGCCTTCCCCATTTCTCCTTCTCCCAAATCCAGTCTGCTGATGTTCTGAAAGAGCTGCAAAATCTGGACCCCTACAAATCAGCCGGGCTAGACAATCTGGACCCTTTCTTTCTAAAATTATCTGCCAAATTTGTTGCAACCCCTATTACTAGCCTGTTCAACCTCTCTTTCGTGTCGTCAAGAGATTCCCAAAGATTGGAAAGCAGCTGCGGTCATCCCCCTCTTCAAAGGGGGGGACACTCTTGACCCAAACTGCTACAGACCTATATCTATCCTACCCTGCCTTTCTAAGGTAATCGAAAGCCAAGTCAACAATAAGATTACCGACCATTTCGAATTCCACCGCACCTTCTCCGCTATGCAATCTGGTTTCAGAGCTGGTCATGGGTGCACCTCAGCCACGCTCAAGGTCCTAAACAATATCTTAACCGCCATCGATAAGAAACAATACTGTGCAACAATACTGTGCGTATTCATTGACCTGGCCAAGGCTTTAGACTCTGTCAATCACCACATCCTCATCGGCAGACTCGATAGCCTTGGTTTCTCAAATGATTGCCTCCCCTGATTCACCAACTACTTCTCTGATAGAGTTCAGTGTGTCAAATCGGAGGGCCTGTTGTCCGGGCCTCTGGCAGTCTCTATGGGGGTGCCACAGGGTTCAATTCTTGGGCCGACTCTCTTCTTTGTATACATCAATGATGTCGCTCTTGCTGCTGGTGAGTCTCTGATCCACCTCAACGCAGACGACACCATTCTGTATACGTCTGGCCCTTCTTTGGACACTGTGTTAACAACCCTCCAGACGAGCTTCAATGCCATACAACTCTCCTTCCGTGGCCTCCAACTGCTCTTAAATACAAGTAAAACTAAATGCATGCTCTTCAACCGATCGCTGCCTGCACCTGCCCGCCCGTCCAGCATCACTACTCTGGACGGTTCTGACTTGTTTTACTCCATGTGTAACTCTGTGTTATTGTATGTGTTGAACTGCTTTGCTTTATCTTGGCCAGGTCGCAATTGTAAATGAGAACTTGTTCTCAACTTGCCTACCTGGTTAAATAAAGGTGAAATAAATAAATACATCTCGTCATTATATATAGATCACTGATGTAAATGGGAAGGTGCACACAGCACAGAAGGAGCGAAGGAGACAACACCAAAAAGACAACATGAGGACAAGCGGGCATAAACGCAAAAAAAACAAAAAAAACTTGATTCTGCAATACAGGCATATGGAATATCACGCAAAAGCATACAGTACCAGTCAAAAGTTTGGACACACCTACTCATTCATGGGTTTTTCTTGATTTTTACTATTTTCTACATTGTGAAATAAAACTTATGGATTGATGTGCTAGCAAAACAGTCCTGTAGCTTAGCATCTGCTTCATAAAAAAGTGATGAACCAGATGCTAAGCTACAGGACTGTTTTGCTAGCACAGACTGGAATATGTTTCAGGATTCCTCCGATGACATTGAGGAGTACACCACATCTGTCACTGGCTTCATCAGTAAGTGCATTGATGACGTCGTCCCCACAGTGACCGTACGTACATACCCCAACCAGAAGCCATGGATTACAGGAAACATCTGCACTGAGCTAAAGGGTAGGATCGGGACCCTAACCCGGAAGCTTATAAGAAATCCCGCTATGCCCTCTGACGAACCATCACATGCAAAGCGTCAATACAGGACTAAGATCGAATCGTACTACACCGGCGCCGACGCTCGGCGGATGTGGCAGGGCTTGCCCAGATGGGATGGCGTATTGTTGCAGAATGCTGTGGTTGCCATGCTGGTTTAGTGTGTCTTGAATTCTAAATAAATCACAGACCTTGTCACCAGCACAACACCCCCACACCCCCGAATGCATTAGATCTCTCTCTCTCACACACACACACACACACACACACGAGAGAGACACAAGTAGCTCCATGCCTAGGAGCCATATCTCTTCTCTTTCTGACCCATTTTCCCATACACTGTCACTGGACAATGCACTGTCCCCTTCTCCCTCCCTTCACAGACAAAAGCTGTTGGTCTCCATGGAGAGACACACACTGATTTATAGATCAGCTGTGTTAAATAATGACACCCACTACTACATCATCTTAACGTAGCTCTTTCCGGCAGTCAAAGGACCTAGTGGCCTCATGGGTAGAATGTTATTCATATTTTTGATAATTAATAAATATATATGAAAAAAAATGTCAAACAGTTTTGTTATATTTCAGTCCTCTGTGGTGTATACACAAAGTGTAATATTGAGATGAAAACTCAATGTAATAAATGTACTCTATATCTGACATGGTACAGGTGTCTTCTTTTTTAAGCCCATAACCATGTGTGTGAGGTGTATACTTTTGTTTCAAAGTAGATTTGCTTAAGACTACCAAGAAACACTGTGTATGACCCTGATTTAGTTCACTACAGTAAAAGGTTAAGGACCGTTTTATTATGTGGGCCATGGGAGCGTTGTGTGTGTGATGGGTAAACCACTTCCTGTCATAGACTGATTACAGCCGGAGAGGGATGGTGTGTGTGTGTGTGTGTGTGTGTGTGTGTGTGTGTTGGTTCTTCCATCCTTGTGGAGACCTAAAATCCCCAAAAGTCCCCACAAGGATAGTACAACAAGGAATGTTCTACCTTGTGGGGACATTTCCCACGTCCGCATGAGGACAAAGGCTATTTTAAGCTTAAGGGTTAGAATTAGGGTTACGGTCAGGAATTAAGTTTGGGGTAGGGTTATGGGTTAAGGTTAGGGTTAAGTTATGGGTCCGGGAAATACATTTTAGGTCACCACGAGGATAGAAGAACATAACCTGTGTGTGACACAGACCTGTCCTCATGATCACGGGGCTGATGAGTGTTATTATACTAGTTACTATACTAGTATGACTAGTGCTGCTGTGAGGATAATGGTCCATATGTTGACCACAGGTAGTTGAACTGGGATATACTGTGACTAGCTCATATTATATATGAAATCAGGTTGTTAGGTTATTGCACTTCAATAAAAAAGTATGTGACTTACTCTAGCACGCTATGTATTGTGCATATTGTGAGATATGTGAGTGCTCTGTGTGGCCCCCTAGGCTTGCCGTAGTGAAGGTTATGGCTAGTGTGGGAACTCTAAACAATGTGTCTTACTAAGCTGTGTTCCCACGTCCCTCTCCCTTACACACACACACACCACACACACACACCACACACACAACCAAGCTACTGCAAAATATAGTTTAATTACTAGTTAAACTATATGTAGTTCACTACTCTGCCACACTGCAAGTCTACACACTTCACACGTCGCCTTCAGATGCTCAAACACACATACAGAGAAACAAACGCATACGTACACACACACACACACACACACACATACACACACATACAGAGCGAGAGAAGGTTACTGTAGTGCATCTAGCTAACTGGAGCTCTGATACTGTGGATCTGTTTGACAGTTTCTGTTTATGCTGCCCATGTTTGATGCTGTTTGGATATGAGCATCTCTCTCTCCCTCTGGCTCGCCCTGAAAGTATATGTGTGTTGGTTTCTCTCTCTCTCTGTACGAGTGATTGTTTCTGTGTATGTATGTGTTTATTTCCTTCTCCGTGTGTGTTTGTGTTTCTTTCTGTACAGTATGTGGGTGTATATGTGTGAGCATCCGAAGGTGATGAAGAGTTCCATAATAGCACTGTCTGCGTATGCAGATGACATGACAGTTTGTATTACAGGGGGTGAGGATGTTAAGGTTCTCAAACGTTCAAAAGGTGTATGAGGGGTCCTCCTCAGCTAGAGTTAATTGGGAAAAGAGTGAATCGCTGTGGGCAGGTCAGCTTCAGATAGGGTCCGCTCCACGGTTACCAGGGAGCTTCAGATAGGGTCCGCTCCACCTGATCACTAGTTGGTTCTCAGCTCAGGGAGAGGTTTTCTCTTCCAACTGTTTATATTTGGGCCAAAGTATAAATTTAGTCGAATGGATGTAGTTCTCTTGATTAACGTTGTGTCAGGGCAGCTAAATTAGCAATACGTAAGTCACGAAAGAACAGTATTCCAGGACTGGGGTGTGGTGGGAATGCTGGATGGGATGTTGGCAGCTAGACGGAAGGTTGAGTTTGCGTATTACACAATGGTTAAGAGCATTGGGCTGTTTATGAGCATATGGGGTATTCAGAGGCTGTTGTGTTTAGTTACTGTGGAGGAAGATTTGCTGTTGTGTTTAGTTACTGTGGGGGGAGATTTGCTGTTGTGTTTAGTTACTGTGGAGGAAGATTTGCTGTTGTGTTTTTAATTGATGTTTAATCATGTTTTTGTTTGTTTGAGTTGTTTATTGTTTTGTGGGTTCCCAGACCCAATAAAGTTAAAAAAACATTTAAAAATCTTTCTCGCTCGCTCTCTCTCAATTCCATTCAATTTAAGGGCTTTATTGGCATGGGAAATGTATCTTTACATTGCCAAAGTAAGTGGAATAGATAATAAACAAAAGTGAAATAAACAATAAAAATCAACATTACACTTCCAAAAGAATAAAGACATTTCAAATGTCATGATGTGTATATATACAGTGTAATGATTTGCAAATAGTTAAAGTACGTAAGGGAAAATAAATAAAAAATGATATATAGGTAATGGTGTTTGTTCTTCACTGGTTGCCCTTTTCTTGTGGCAACAGGTCACAAATATTGCTGCTGTGATGGCACACAGTGGTATTTCACCCAGTAGATTTTGAATTCTTTCTGGGTCTGTGTAATCTAAGGGAAATTTCTCTCTTTTCCCCCTCTCTCTTTCCCTCCATCCCCTCTCTGTTTCACTGTATCAGTCTCTCTCTCTCATTTCCGCATTGTGGCATTGTTGTAGCTCTTTTACATAATCTCAGGTGCTTGTGTTGGGCCCGCCATCCGTTGAGACACAGCATGCTCTTGAATCAAATAGATTGGAGTAATATCTTATTTAAACCCACCAAAACAACATCTCTGGATTTGTCCCTGGAATCACAGGTGGCTGCTATGTGTGACACAGGGAGAAGGATGAGGGAGAAAGAGGAGAGAAGGGTGGGGAAGAGCAGGTGAAAATAGAAAAGAATAGACAGGTGGATAGACTGAGAGAAAGGAGAGGTTTAGGGACAGTGGTAAATGTGTGTGATGTTACTGTACTGAATTTTATAACAAGATTAATTATTTGGGGTGGTCCTGGGATGAAAATACTGTCAACCACTTACTGTAGCTAGCTACAAACCAAACACACTAATGTTATCATGTCACAATCTGCATGTCTAGCTTTAGCTAACTAGCTAACGTTAGCTAGTTTAAATAAAGGCATTGGACATCTTGTGGGGTTTATGAAGTGTAACTACATGATGCTATAGTTAGATTCCTTTAAGTACAAAACAGTCCGAATACAGAAGATGCTAGATAGCTACGTAGCAGTGTTAGCTAGCTTGAACATTGAACACATTAAAGTTAGCAGCTAATTTAGATAGCAGGCTAAAACTCAATCCAACACTTACTTACCTGTCCATGAGAATGGTAGCCATTTTGGCGTCACTCTTACCACCTTTCAAAATTAATTCCAATGTTTATCCGGTTTCTGTTTTGGTCTTTTTCTCACTTCTTTTTCTCTTATGGGGTCGAGTTGATTCCGATCCAAGATCAGAGAAGGATGCTTGTTTATGTTGTCCCTACTACAAGGACAGTTTATCTGCAAACAAGTTAGCTAGCTTGCTGGCTTCGTCTACTCCAATACGCTAAACAGCCGTTGCATTTTAATTAAAATTGGATAATTTTTGGTTTTGAGCTAGGGTATGGAGACAACCGATGCCCCTGGGGAGGGCTGGAGGGAGAGGGATTATGTTTGATGTCATTATATTAAAGCTTTGATTGTTTCTGGCGGCTGTAATGTTAGCTTGCATGTGACTTTAAATTCACCATCTCTGGGGCAGTAGGGTCATTCGAGTAGGCGGGATTTAACGCAAAGACACTTTTGCATGTGAAAACACAGAATCCTACTTAAAAACTGCAATATGTAACTTTTTGGGTGATCTGCCCAAATTCCCATAGAAATATGAGTTATAGATATGTTTTGGGGGGGACAGGTAGATAAGTTATTACAGTTATTAATACAGTTAAATTATTATCTTGTTTTAAATTCCTCCGGTGTACATACAGTACCAGTCAAAAGTTTGGACACATCTTCTCCTTCCAGGGTTTTTCTTTATTTGTACTATTTTCTACATTGTAGAATAATAATGAAGACATCAAAACTCTGAAATAACACACATGGAATCATGTAGTAACCAAAAACAAATGAAAATATATTTTAGATTTGAGATTCTTCAAAGTAGCCACCCTTTGCCTTGATGACAGCTTTGCGCACTCTTGGAATTCTCTCAACCGGCTTCATGAGGTAGTCTCCTGGAATGCATTTCAATTAACAGGTGTGCCTTGTTAAAAGTTTGTTTGTGGAATTTCTTTCCTTCTTAATGCATTTGAGCCAATCAGTTGTGTTGTGACAAGGTAGGGGTGGTATACAGAAGTCCATATTATGTCAAGAACAGCTCAAATAATAGAAATGACAGTCCATCATTACTTTAAGACATGAAGGTCAGTCAATCCGGAAAATGTAAAGAACTTTGAAAGTTTCCTCAAGTGCAGTCGCAAAAACCATCAAGCGTTTTGATTAAACTTGCTCCAATGAGGACCGCAACAGGAAAGGAAGACAAAAAGCTACCTCTTTTGCATAGGATACGTTCATTAGAGTTACCAGCTTCAGAAATTGCAGCCAAAATAAATGCTTCACAGTTCAAGTAACAGACACATCTCAACATTAACTGTTTAGAGGATACTTGCTTGAATCAGGCCTTTGTGGTCAAATTGCTGCAAAGATACCACTACTAAAGGACATCAATAAGAACAGATTTGCATGGGCCAAGAAACACGAGCAATGGACATTAGACCGGAGGAAATCTGTCTTTTGGTCTGATGAGTCCATATTTGAGATTTTTGCTTTCAACCGCCGTGTCTTTGTGTGATGCAGAATAGGTGAACGGATGATCTCCGCATATGTGGTTCCCACCATGAAGCTTGGAGGAGGAGGTGTGATGGTGTCGGGGTGCTTTGCTGGTGACACTGTCAGTGATTTTATTTAGAATTCAAGGCACAATTAACCAGCATGACTACCACAGCATTCTGCAGTGATACGCCATACCATCGGAGTGCTTTGCTGGTGACACTGTCAGTGATTTTATTTAGAATTCAAGGCACAATTAACCAGAGTGACTACCACAGCATTCTGCAGTGATACGCCATACCATCTGGTTTGAGCTTAATATCACGTTTCAGGTAACACCCAAATGCAGGCTGTGTTGAAGTAACAATGTTTATTACAGCAGCAGGGACAGGCAAATGACAGGGCAAGGCAGGCAGGGGTCGGTAATCCAGAGTAGTGGCAAAGGCACAGGACGGCAGGCCGGCTCAGGGTCAGGTCAGGCAGAGGTCGGTAATCCAGAGTAGTGGCAAAGGCACAGGACGGCAGGCCGGCTCAGGGTCAGGTCAGGCAGAGGTCGGTAATCCAGAGTAGTGGTAAAGGCACAGGACGGCAGGCCGGCTCGGGGTCAGGTCAGGCAGAGGTTGGTAATCCAGAGTAGGGGCAAAGGCACAGGACGGCAGGCAGGCTCGGGGTCAGGTCAGGCAGAGGTTGGTAATCCAGAGTAGGGGCAAAGGCACAGGACGGCAGGCAGGCTCGGGGTCAGGTCAGGCAGAGGTTGGTAATCCAGAGTAGTGGCAAAGGCACAGGACGGCAGGCCGGCTCAGGGTCAGGTCAGGCAGAGGTCGGTAATCCAGAGTAGTGGTAAAGGCACAGGACGGCAGGCAGGCTCGGGGTCAGGTCAGGCAGAGGTTGGTAATCCAGAGTAGTGGCAAAGGCACAGGACGGCAGGCAGGCTCGGGGTCAGGTCAGGCAGAGGTTGGTAATCCAGAGTAGTGGTAAAGGCACAGGATGAAAACCAGGAGAACGAGGAAAAAAAAGAGCGACTGGGGAAATGCAGGAGTTGAGACAAAACGCTGATTGACTTGACAAACAAGATGAAACTGACAAAGACAGACAGAAAAGTTATCCACAGTTAGTGGATATGTGGAGAAGAGGGTGACACCTGGAGGGGGGTGGAGACCAGCACAAGGACAGGTGAAACAGATCAGGGTGTGACATTAATGGGACTATCATTTGTTTTTCAACAGGACAATGACCCAACACACCTCCAGGCAGTGTAAGGGCTACTTTACCAAGGAGAGTGATTGAGTCCTCCATCAAATGACCTGGCCTCCACAATCACCCGACCTCAACCCAATTGAGATGGTTTGGGATGAGTTGGACCGCAGAGTGAAGGAAAAGCAGCCAACAAGTGCTCAGCATATGTGGGAACTCCTTCAAGACTATTGGAAAAGCATTCCAGGTGAAGCTGGTTGAGAGATGCCAAGAGTGTGCAAAGCTGTCATCAAGGCAAAGGGAGGCTACTTTGAAGAATCTAAAACCTAAAATATATTTTCATTTGTTTACCACCTTTTTTGGTTACTACATGATTCCATATGTGTTATTTCATAGTTTTGATGTCTTCACTATTCTACAATGTGGATAATAATAATAATAAATAAATAAAAACCCTTGAATGAGTAGGTGTGTCCACACTTTTGACTGGTAATGTACTTATAGATCACATTTTGATTACTGTTACAGCGCTATTTGGGTTGTTCATTGGATTCGTCACGATGCTCTTAATGACATTTTTTTTCTTATTTTTTTACATTTTAATTTTGTGTACTTGTTTGTCATTTTACTGCGTTGTTTGAAGCTAATAACATAAGCATTTCACTGCACCTGTTATAACATCTGCTAAACTGTGTACGTGACTAATAAACTTAGATTTGATTTAGATTACATATTTTTTATTAGGCCATTTTAAGGCTTACAGTGAACGGTAGTGAGGCTTGTCGGTCACCCTGTTGGCATCTTTCTCCTTCTCATTTAAGTTAGACTTAAAGCTCTGTATAGATCTGAAAGGATTAGATAGGTGTACAGTGCGTTCGGAAAGTATTCAGACCCCTTCCCTTTTTCCACATTTTGTTACGTTACAGCCTTATTCTAAAACTGATTCAATGAAAAATGTCCCTCATCAATCTACAAACTGCCCCATAATGACAAACAGAAAACAGGTTTTTAGAAATGTTAGCAAATTTAATAAAAAAAATATTATGTGGGGCAGCAGGGTGGCCTAGTGGTAACCCGAAGGTTGCAAGTTCAAACCCCCAAGCTGACAAGGGACAAATCTGTCGTTCTGCCCCTGAACAGGCAGTTAACCCACTGTTCCTAGGCCGTCATTGTAAATAAGAATTTGTTCTTAACTGATTTAACTAGTTAAATAAAGATAAATAAAATAAACATAACTATTCAGACCGTTTGCTATGAGCTCAGGTGCATCCTGTTTCCATTGATAATCATTGAGAGTTTTCTACACCTTGATTAGACCACCTGTGAAATATTCAATTGATTAGACATGTCTATATAAGGTCCCCCAGTTGACAGTGATGTCAGAGCAAAAATCAAGCCATGAGGTTGAAGGAATTGCCCAAAGAGCTTTGAGACAGGATTGTGTCGAGACACAGATCTGGGGAAGGGTACCAAAAAATGTCTGCAGCACTGAAGGTCCACAAGAACACAGTGACATCCATGATTCTTAAATAGAATAAGTTTGGAACCAACAAGACTCTTCCTAATTGGGGGAGAAGGGCCTTGGTAACGGAGGTGACCAAGACCCCGATGGTCACCCTGACAGAGCTCAAAAGTTCCTCTGTGGAGATGGGAGAACCTTCCAGAAGGACCACCATCTCTGCAGCACTCCACCAATCAGACCTTTATGGTAGAGTGGCCAGACAGAAGTCACTCCTCAGTAAAAGGCACATGACAGCCTGCTTGGAGGCACCTAAAGACTCTGAGAAACAAGTTAATCTGGTCTGATGAAACCAAGGTTGAACACTTTGGCCTGAATGCCAAGCGTCACTTCTGGATGAAACTTGGCACCATCCCTATGGCGAAGCGTGGTGGTGGTGGCTGAATTTTTGTTCCGAGGCAGTTACTGGAAGACTAGTCAGGATCGAGGGAAAGATGAACGGAGCAAAGTACAGAGAGATCTTTGAAGAAAACCTGCTCCAGAACACTCACGACCTCAGACTGGGGTGAATGTTCACCTTTAAAACAGGACATCGACCCTAAGCACACAGCCGAGACAACGGAGGAGTGGCTTCGGGACAAGTCTCTGAATGTCCTTGAGTGGCCCAGCCAGAGCCCGGACTTGAACCCGATCTAGCATCTCTGACGAGACCTGAAAATAGCTGTGCAGCGACTCTCCCAATCCAACCTGACAGAGCTTGAGAGGATCTGCAGAGAAGAATGGGAGAAACTCCCCAAATACAGGCGTGCCAAGCTTGTAGCGTCATACCCAAGAAGACTCGAGGCTGTAATCACTGCCAAAGGTGCTTCAACAAAGTACTGAGTAAAGAGTCTGAATACTTATGTAAATTTGATATTTCAGTTTGTTATTTCTAATAAATTTGCAAAAATGAATACATGTCTGGTTTTGCTTTGTCATTATGGGGAGTTGTGTGTAGATTAATGAGAAAAAAAACATTTAAATACATTTTAAGATTAAGGCTGTAACGTAACAGAATGTGGAAAAAGTCAAGGGGTCTGAATACATCCCGAATGCACTGTAAATATCTTCTGGTCAGGAATTTGGGCCATATTACCTATATCTACCTAATGCTTTCAGCTCTACACTAGTACCCTAGCCTGTTTGGATGAAAAGTGTGCCCAGAGTAAACTGCCTCCTACTCAGTCCCAGATGCTAATATATGCATATCATTAGTATTGGTATTAGTATGGGATAGAAAACACTCTGAAGTTTCTTAAACAGTTTGAATGATGTCTGTGAGTATAACAGAACTCATATGGCAGGCAAAAACCTGAAAATCCAGATAGGGAGTGGGAAATCTGAGGCTTGTAGTTTTTCAACTCATCCCCTATTGAAGATATCCCCTACAGTGGGATGTTGGTCATCTTGCACTTCCTAAGGCTTCCACTCGATCAACAGTCAACAGTCTTTAGAACATTGTTTGATGCTTCTACTATGAAGGGGGGCTGAATGAGAGGGGAATGAGTCAGAGGTCTGGCAGAGAGCCACAGGCTTGTGACACATGGTCATGAGAGAGTTACCTCTCTGTCCATTGCTTTTCTACAGACAATGGTATTCTCTGGTTGGAACATTATTGAACATTTATGATAAAAACATCCTAAAGATTGATTCTATACATCATTTGATATGTTTCTACGACCAGTAATATAACTTTTTGGAATTTTCGTCCGACATTTCCGCTGGAATTGCCTGTGCCTCGTGAGTTTTGATTTGTTCACTAAACGCGCAAACAAAAGGAGGTGTTTGGACATAAATTATCGAACAAATCAAACATTTATTGTGGAACTGGGATTCCTGGGAGTGCATTCTGATGAAGATCATCAAAGGTAAGTGAATATTTATAATACTATTTCTGTCTAATGTTTATAATAGTTGTATCTTGCATTAACCTCTCTCGGATATGTGGGACGCTAGCGTCATGTCAGATTTCAAAAAGTATTTTCGGTGAAAGCAAACGATGCTATTATCTGAGGATTGCACCTCCTTAAACAAAGAGAGAAACCATATTTCAACCTTGCAGGCGCAACACAAAATGCAGAAACAAAAATATAATTCATGCCTTACCTTTGACGAGCTTCTTTTGTTGGCACTCCAATATGTCCCATAAACATCACAAATGGTCCTTTTTGTTCAATTAATTCCGTCAATATATATCCAAAATGTCCATTTATTTGGCGCATTTGATCCAGAAAAACACAGTTTCCAACTTGTGCAACGTGACTACAAAATATCTTAAAGGTTACCTGTACAATTTGCCAAAACATTTCAACTACTTTTGTATTACAACTTTAGGTATTTTTTAACGTAAATAATAGATCAAATTGAAGACGGGATGATCTGTGTTCAATACAGGAAGAAAACAAACTGACACTACCTTTCTGGTCACGCGCCTCTATCTAACAGTGCACTTCAAGTGACCCTCTCAACCAATTTCTAAAGACTGTTGACATCCAGTGGAAGTGATCGGAACTGCAAGAAGGTCCCTTAGAAATCTGGATTCCCAATGAAAACCCATTGAACAGAAGGTGGACCTCCAAAACAAAAAAAATCTGATTGGTTTGTCCTCGGGTTCTGTTATACTCACAGACATGATTCAAACAGTTTTAGAAACTTCAGAGTGTTTTCTATCAAAATATACTACTAATATGCATATCTTATCTTTTGGGGATGAGTAGCAGGCAGTTGAATTTGGACATGCATTTCATCCGGAAGTGAAAATACTGCCACCTGTCACCAAGAAGTCAAGGAGAAGTTTATCTAAAGTTCCATATATAATAGTTGTATCTATTATCAATGTTTATTATGAGTATTTCTGTGAATTGGTGTGGCTTTCTGCAAAATCACCGCATGTTTTGGAACTACTGAGCATAACACGCCAATGTAAAATGAGATTTTTCGATATAAATATGCACTTCATTGAACAAAACATGCATGTATTGTGTAACATGAAGTCCTATGAGTGTCCTCTGATGAACATCATCAAAGGTTAGTGATTAATTTGATCTATATTTCTGCTTTTTGTGACAACTCTTTGGCTGGAAAAATCGCTGTGTTTTTCTGTGACTTGGTGGTGACCTAACATAATCGTTTTCTGGAGCTTTTGCTGTAAAGCCTTTTTGAAATAAGACACTGTGGCTGGATTAATGAGAATTTTATCTTTAAAATGGTGCCTAATACTTGTATGTTTGAGAAATTTGATTTATGAGATTTCTGTTGATTTGAATTTGGCGCCCTGCAATTTCATTGGCTGTTGGCGAGGTGTTCCGAACCCCGTTCCCAGACAGGCTGGGAACAGGCTAGCAGTTAGGGTGTCGTGGTAGGAAGTGTGTTGATTTGGGAACTGGGCCCTCCTCAGTTCTACTATCCTATATATATGCCACTCCAATCTATCTCTCCCCTGTACATTTTAAATTGACGGGCCACTATTACCACTGTCGTGTCTTTGGCTATGCCGGATTAAGTGATATGACATGCTATTCTATGAAATAATTTCTCCGTAATTAATATTACCTGATTGAGCTAATCATGTAAATGTAATTAACTAGAGAGTCGGGCTCCACAAAATAATATTTATAGAGCTGTTATCTTCCGAATAAACTCTTAAAGACCCAGTAATATTTGACATCAATAGCAGTCAATATTAATCGTCATCTTAATTCAGTCTCATCTGAAAGTTGTAAATTCTTGGTTATCTGCACAAACCTTGGCTAACAAGTTGAAACAGCAATACAAAATTGGGTTTAATTATTTATTTACTAAATACCTAACTAATCACACAGAATTACACATATACATAAATAAATCATAACTTGATTACAAATTACGTCATAAAGGAAAACGTCCCTAGCGGGCGGAACAGATATGACAGCTGGTTACACAAAAGAAAAGGGCTGGGTTTGAGTGAAAGAGCGGGAAGACTGAGGGACACAGGGAGAAGCTGTGCTATCGTAAATACAGTATCTTATGCATTCTAAATTACCGCCCATTTGGAAAAAGAAAATGCAATAAATATTTACTCTGAGCTGCGCTTCGGTAGGTTGGTGGTAGATGGAAGGCCGTGTTGCCCAACCGAGCCCTTTGTTCTTTTGAAGAATGTCTCTGCTGGTAAATTGAATGTGTTGTAGTAACGTCGTTGTGTGGTAGACGGGATACTCTGTCTGTTCCTTCCAAACCCTCATTTGCAGCGGCTGTTGCTAACTCAACGGCTAGGAGGTATCACTTCTGTAGTGAATAAGAGTTCAAACTTCATACCATTCGCAACCAAAGCTCATGCTGATGTTGGCTTCGTTCTGTAGTTATTATCTGAACCATTCTGACATCGTACCGTCGTCCTCACATCCTCGGAACAAGAGGTTATATTGTCGTCAAGGGCTTATTTAGGAAGGGAGAGGAGGGCGTGTTTGAAAAGTTTTATAGCCCATGTCCCTTCACAGGGGCGGGCCACTGATTCAGCAGAGCCTACAGCCTTATGAAAACCCAAATCTCACATTTTAGAAGCTAAAATCACATTTCATCCCATCACAAACATTTAAATTGAACAACAATTCCATGTGAATCCGATAACTGTGATGTGTAGACTTTCCACTATAGAGTTTGTCATCTTATCATTGATGAGAATGTCTCAGATGACAACCGAACTGACATCATATTCATTAAGTACCACCGCATATTTTCAATTGGTCAGATTACCAGAATATTGTTCATTTACCCCCACCTTTTGATGTTCCCAGAATCTCTATGTTAACCAAGGGTTTTGGAAATGTAACATCAGTAGGGTAGAGAGAGGAAAAAGGGGGAAAGAGGTATTTATGACTGTCATAAACCTACCACCCAGGCCAACGTCATGACACCACATATGAGTTAAATTGGGACAGCATTCACACTAACGGGTGCAACAAATATAGCCTCTTACAAGGCATGCCTCAAAATATGTTAATTAGGTTTTGGCTCTCCAAAAATACAGTATGGTACTGTATTCTGTGGGATGGAATTACAGTAACATTTGAAATACAGCAATTTCCCTGCCCACAATATTTTCCCACAATGAAACATGATTTACATTATGCTGCAGCATAATGCTTGTATTTTACTGTAGATAATACCCCAAATTAACCCCTAAGTGACACTCTGGCCCCTTTTGGTCTCAGTCCACCCAGCCCCAGCAGGCACTGACTCCCCCCCCCCCCCCCCCGCCCCTACTCCTCCCTCCATCCGTCCTTCCCTCTCCTCCTTCTGCCCTCAGTTGTCCTCTGTCTCCCCCTGGTCTATCTCTCTGCTCTCCTCTCTTTCATTCTCTCTGTCCTTCATTCAAGGCCTCATCCAATCTCTCCCCCTTCTCTCGCTGATGAGATAAGGGACTCACTTCCATCTGCTTTCATTCCTCCTCTTCTTCTTCTCTCTTCCCCCTTTCCCCAGGCCCCTTCTCCTCCACTCTATCCTCCTCCTGTCCTTCCCTCCCCGTCCCTCTGTTTTACAATAATCCTAGTACTACTACTACTACTAGTACTATTACTATTACTACTACTACTATTATTACTACCACTATTACTACTATTACTAGTACTATTACTACTGTTAATATTACTAGTACTATTACTACTATTACTAATACTATTACTACTGTTACTATTACTAGTACTATTACTACGGGTACTATTACTACTACTAGTACTATTATTACTACTTCTAGTACTACTACTAGTACTATTACTCGTCATGAATCTGTAGTACCAGCTGCTTTAGTGTTGTCGTCTCTCACCTAGCGACTAGAGAAACAACCCACGAGTTGAATCAACTTTCAACTTTTGTGCATGTCTACACTGTAGCTTAACGGGACTGGCAGGTTCATTCGTTCATCGACCTTGTTGCCTTTGACTCCGCGCCATGCATCCATAAACCTCTTTTCCCGGTGCATTAGTGCCTGTTTGGGCAGCGGATGGGCTGAGTGTCTGGTGTAAGTGGATCCATAAGCTGGTGAGATCTAGAGGGGTTGGGGCCAAATTACCCTTGAAGGACACTTTAATGAAGTCCAGTTGGACAGGACGGGAGAGGGAGTCACAGGGTGCCATTTTGGACACAGCCATCTCCTATATAGTGCACTACTTTTGACCAGGACCCATAATAGGGTGCAATTTGGGACACACACACACTGTGTGATTTAGACAGAGCACAGGTAGGTAGACAGCACTGTGTGTGTGTGTGTTCTCCACCTCTTTCCTCCAGTACAGTAAGACAGGTTATATATAACCAGTGCTATAGGTTCCTGGTTCTAGACGAGCTGTAATCCCCAGGGAGAGGGCTGTCCTCTGAACGCGTCCCCACTGGCTGTGGCTGCGTCCCAAGTAGCATCTGGTCAATAGGAGTGCCCTATATAGGGAATATAGGATGCCATTTAGGACGTATCCCCTGTCTGTCTGATCCTCCTCTAGGCCTTAGAGAGGAGTTAACATCAACAACCTCCAACCTCCAACACACTGTTGAACTGCCTTGTAAGGCCAGTTGTGTTAAAGCTCCAGGTTGAGGAGCTCAGTGCAGCTAGGGTGCGTGTGTGTGTGCGCGTGTGCGTGCGTGCTCTGCCTGCCAGGCACCACAAGTCTCAGCCACAGCAGTGACATAGTGCAGGCCATCAGACCCCCCCCCCCATCATCTCAGCCTTTCACACAGGAAGTGGGTGTGACACTCATAGCTATACTGAGGATGGTGGATTAGCGCCGGGGGTACAATATCTATCTCTCTCTCTCTCTCTCTCTCTCTCTCTCTCTCTCTCTCTCTCTCTCTCTCTCTCTCTCTCTCTCTCTCTCTCTCTCTCTCTCTCTCTCTCTCTCTCTCTCTCTCTCTCTCTCTCTCTCTCTCTCTCTCTCTCTCTCTCTCTCTCTCTCTCTCTCTCTCTCTCTCTCTCTCTCTGAAGAACCCTTCACACAAACTCTGTACAAAAGGTTAATTGTAGGGCAGGGATATCAGACACATGGTGCCACAGTACTAAGGGACTTGTGTGGGTGTGTTAAAAGGCAGCTCAAGAGAGTGTGTGTGTATGTGAGGAGGGTGAGGTCATAGTGATTCCCTGTTGTGTTGTGACCTCAGTAACACGTGTCCCCTGTGGAGACATTCGTTCCCTCCACTCTTTCATCCCAGAAGCTCCTGACACCATCCCTTCTCTCCTCCCTCCCTCCCTCTCTCCCTCCATCCTTCCTCTCCTCCCTCCCTTCCCCCCTCTCCTCCCTCCATCTCTCCTCCCTCCATCCCTCCTCTCCTCCCTCCCTTCCTCCTCCCTCCCTCCATCCCTCCTCTCCTCTCCTCTCTCCCTCCCTCCATCCCTCCTCCTCTCTCCCCTCCTCCTCTCCCCCTCCATCCCTCCTCTCCTCCCTCCTCTCTCTCACTCCATCCCTCCTCTCTCCCTTCCTCTCTCTCCATCCATCCATCCCTCTTCTCCTCTCTCCCTTCCTCCTGTCCCCCTCCATCCCTCCTCTCCTCCCTCCTATCTCTCCCTAAATCCCTCTTCTCTCCCTTCCTCTCTCTCCATCCATCCATCTATCCCTCTTCTCCTCTCTCTCTTTCTCCTCTCTACCCTCGTTCCCTCCACTCCTTCGCTCCTGACACCATCCCTCCATCCTTCCCTCCCATTCCCCCATCCCTCCCCTCTATCTTACGTCATTAACGCTGGAGCTTTCTGTCAAAGGGCTAACAAACAGGCTGCAACAACAACACATCAGGAGAGTAATGCAACAGGAGAAGCTCTCTGTCTGGAGCAAGGCCACAACAGCAGTTTAGGAATGGTCACTAGTTCTAGCTAGGAGCAGGAGTTTCTAGCCAGCAGTAGTTATAACTCCTGTAGGTCCCAGTTTTTCCTTGTCAGGTCCCAGAGTCTAATACACCCGTCGTATACAGACTACGTTTCTAGCAGCACAAGGGAATATAGGAATATAGTCATATGATTTGTCACCCCCCCCCCCCCCCCCCAGCCACAGGAAACTGTCGTCCATCAAATCAGTCCAGTCTGACATACAGTCTTTAAGAGTCAGGGAGAGGAGATCTGTGTTCTGCTCGTGTCCTGTGAAATCTGTCTTGAGTGTTTAGATAGGGACAGAAATTAGGGCCATTTCATCCCACAGGCCTAGCATGTCCTTCACCTGGGGATGCTATGGCAGCAGGGATTTTCCCTCCCCGGCTTGGCCAATGGCAGCAGTTATATACAGAAACAGAGGAGCAGCAGACTGTTTTACTTCTTTGAAATGTCACATTCACACAGACATTCACATCGGCCAGGGTTTCATTGCGTAACTGTTACTTTTTGCTGCTCGTCCAGCGGAGATATCCTCAGGGATGAGACCGTTCTCCTGTTTTTACATTCATTATCTAATACAATGGTTCCCAACCTATTTTGGTTACTGTACCACCAACTATATTTTGTTCTGCCTGGAGTACCCCTGAAGTATCCCCTCATGTGCATTTTACCAGTAGGCCTATGGTCTCATCAGTCTTCTCAAGGACCCCTATGGATAGACCAAGTACCCCCTATGGATAGACCAAGTACCCCCAGGGTCCTAGTACCCCCTATGGATAGACCAAGTACCCCCAGGGTCCTAGTACCCCCTATGAATAGACCAAGTACCCCCAGGGTCCTAGTACCCCCTATGGATAGACCAAGTACTCCCAGGGTCCTAGTACCCCTATGGATAGACCAAGTACCCCCAGGGTCCTAGTACCCCCTATGGATAGACCAAGTACCCCCAGGGTCCTAGTACCCCTGATTGGGTACCACTGACCTAAGATACGCACACTTACAATCGCCTTTGTTTCATATGGGGCGGCAGGGTAGCCTAGTAGTTAGAGCGTTGGACTAGTAACCGGAAAGTTGCAAGTTCAAACCCCCGAGCTGACAAGGTACAAATCTGTCATTCTGCCTCTGAACAGGCAGTTAACCCACTGTTCCTAGGCCGTCATTGAAAATAAGAATTTGTTCTTAACTGACTTGCCTAGTTGAATAAATGTAAAATTAAAATAAATATGAGCTGTGACAAGACTGCTGGTACACAGATAACTTTCCTCGTCTTCTGTTATTCTAACCTCCTTCATTTTCTCTCTTCCTTTACTTCCCACACTGAAAACAGGAATAGATCACTCAAATGTCGCCACCAAATTCTAGAGGAAAGGAAGGCAGGCTTGATTCAGACAGATCAGGCTCTGGATCTTGGCTAGAGCTTTGCTCTGTGGGACTGACTGACTCCCTGACCTCCTTCTGTCTGTCTCTGACACACATCTGTATGTGTAGTGGGACACCGAGCCAGGACACAAATGTGTGCACACACACAGATGTGAGCGAGAGAGAGACTTCATCCCAAATGGAATCCCATTCCCTGTTTAGTGCACTACTTTTGACCATGGCAAGTATGGCTCTGCTACAAAGGAGTGCACTGTATAGTAAATAGGGTGCCTTTTGGAACGTAGGCCAGAGAGGCTTCAGGGAGTAGGAACAGCAGCAGCCAGAGTCTTTAAAACCCATTATGTCATATGTATCCCCTTGCCTTCTAAGTGTGTCATTGGATAAGAGCTTCCTGGAGGGGGGCTGAAAGGGAGTCTAGAACACTCCCCACGGACCCTCCTCCTCTGGTTCCTCTAATGTTGGAGAGAGAGAGGGGGGAGAGGGTAGGGGAGAGAGAGAAGTAGGAGGGTGGAAAGAGAGAGGGGAGGGAAGAGGGAGAGAAAGGGAGTGAAGACAAGCTTACACAAGGCCAGATGGTAGGGGTAAAGAGGGAGAGTAAGGAGAGATGGGAGAGAGTAGGGGAGGAGAGTAAAGGGAGTGAAGACAAGCTTTTACCACTTGGCAGTAGAGATGTGGTGGTGATGTGTAACAGAGAGATAAACAGAGGTGACACCAGAAGAGATGAAGGGAGAGAGAGATAGAGGAGAACGGAGAGAGGGGAAGAGAAATAGGTCAGAGGGAGGGGAAGAGGGAGAGGAGCAAGGATTGGTGATATTTAGGGGATGAAAAGAGGGAAGAGGGCATATGGGAGGACGGGAGATAAGAAAATATATGTCAGAGGAGATAGGGAATAGGGCATAGGGGGAGAAGGAGATATGGAGAGGAGGAAGGATATGGCAGCAAGATAGAGGGTTGGGGAGTTGGAGGGTAGGTTTTGAGGGTATTAGAGGAGGTTGATGTCTCACTGTTGGGTGATTGACAGGACATGAAGTTAGGGAGGCTGACAGGTATTGAGGATAGGGTGGTTGACAGGTATTGAGGATAGGGTGGCTGATAGGTATTGAGGATTAAGTGGTTGACAGGACATGAGGATAGGGTGGCTGGCAGGACATGAGGATAGGGTGGTTAACAGGACATGAGGATAGGGTGGTTGACAGGTATTGAGGATAGGGTGGCTGACAGATATTGAGGATAGTGTGGCTGACAGGACATGAGAATAGGGTGGTTGACAGGTATTGAGGATAGGGTGGCTGATAGATATTGAGGATAGGTTGGCTGACAGATATTGAGGGTAGGGTGGCTGACAGGACATGAGGATAGGGTGACTGACAGGACATGAGGATAGGGTGGTTGACAGGACATGAGGATAGGGTGGTTGACAGGACATGAGGATAGGGTGGTTGACAGGTATTGAGGATAGGGTGGCTGACAGATATTGAGGATAGGGTGACTGACAGGACATGCGGATAGGGTGGCTGACAGGACATGAGGATAGGGTGGTTAACAGGACATGAGGATAGGGTGGTTGACAGGTATTGAGGATAGGGTGGCTGACAGATATCGAGGATAGTGTGGCTGACAGGACATGAGGATAGGGTGGTTGACAGGACATGAGGATAGGGTGGTTGACAGGACATGAGGATAGGGTTGTTGACAGGACATGAGGATAGGGTGGCTGACAGGTATTGAGGATAGGGTGGCTGACAGGACATGAGGATAGGGTGGCTGACAGGACATGAGGATAGGGTGGCTGACAGGACATGAGGATAGGGTGGCTGACAGGACATGAGGAAAGGGTGACTGACAGGACATGAGGATAGGGTGGTTGACAGGTATTGAGGATAGGGTGGCTGACAGATATCGAGGATAGTGTGGCTGACAGGACATGAGGATAGGGTGGTTGACAGGACATGAGGATAGGGTGGTTGACAGGACATGAGGATAGGGTGGTTGACAGGTATTGAGGATAGGGTGGCTGACAGATATCGAGGATAGTGTGGCTGACAGGACATGAGGATAGGGTGGTTGACAGGACATGAGGATAGGGTTGTTGACAGGACATGAGGATAGGGTGGCTGACAGGTATTGAGGATAGGGTGGCTGATAGATATTGAGGATAGGGTGGCTGATAGATATTGAGGATAGGGTTGTTGACAGGACATGAGGATAGGGTGGTTGACAGGACATGAGGATAGGGTGGTTGACAGGACATGAGGATAGGGTGGTTGACAGGACATGAGGATAGGGTGGCTGACAGGACATGAAGATAGGGTGGCTGACAGGACATGAGGATAGGGTGGCTGACAGGTATTGAGGATAGGGTGGCTGACAGATATTGAGGATAGGGTGGCTGACGACATGAGGATAGGGTGGCTGACAGATATTGAGGATAGGGTGGCTGACATATATTGAGGATAGGGTGGCTGATAGATATTGAGGATAGGGTGGCTGACAGATATTGAGGGTAGGGTGGCTGACAGGACATGAGGATAGGGTGACTGACAGGACATGAGGATAGGGTGGTTGACAGGACATGAGGATAGGGTGGCTGACAGGACATGAGGATAGGGTGGCTGACAGGACATGAGGATAGGGTGGCTGACAGGACATGAGGATAGGGTGGCTGACAGGACATGAGGATAGGGTGGCTGACATGACATGAGGATAGGGTGGCTGACAGGACATGAGGATAGGGTGGCTGACAGGACATGAGGATAGGGTGGCTGACAGGTATTGAGGATAGGGTGGCTGACAGATATTGAGGATAGGGTGGCTGACAGGACATGAGGATAGGGTGGCTGACAGATATTGAGGATAGGGTGGCTGACATATATTGAGGATAGGGTGGCTGATAGATATTGAGGATAGGTTGGCTGACAGATATTGAGGGTAGGGTGGCTGACAGGACTTGAGGATAGGGTGACTGACAGGACATGAGGATAGGGTGGTTGACAGGACATGAGGATAGGGTGGTTGACAGGTATTGAGGATAGGGTGGCTGACAGATATTGAGGATAGGGTGACTGACAGGACATGCGGATAGGGTGGCTGACAGGACATGAGGATAGGGTGGTTAACAGGACATGAGGATAGGGTGGTTGACAGGTATTGAGGATAGGGTGGCTGACAGATATCGAGGATAGTGTGGCTGACAGGACATGAGGATAGGGTGGTTGACAGGACATGAGGATAGGGTGGTTGACAGGACATGAGGATAGGGTTGTTGACAGGACATGAGGATAGGGTGGCTGACAGGTATTGAGGATAGGGTGGCTGATAGATATTGAGGATAGGTTGGCTGACAGATATTGAGGGTAGGGTGGCTGACAGGACATGAGGATAGGGTGACTGACAGGACATGAGGATAGGGTGGTTGACAGGACATGAGGATAGGGTGGTTGACAGGTATTGAGGATAGGGTGGCTGACAGATATCGAGGATAGTGTGGCTGACAGGACATGAGGATAGGGTGGTTGACAGGACATGAGGATAGGGTGGTTGACAGGACATGAGGATAGGGTTGTTGACAGGACATGAGGATAGGGTGGCTGACAGGTATTGAGGATAGGGTGGCTGATAGATATTGAGGATAGGGTGGCTGATAGATATT
Source organism: Oncorhynchus mykiss (assembly GCF_057628025.1). Lineage (NCBI taxonomy): Eukaryota > Metazoa > Chordata > Actinopteri > Salmoniformes > Salmonidae > Oncorhynchus > Oncorhynchus mykiss. Next base: position 43,411,897 of record NC_143043.1, read on the forward strand.
GAGGATAGGGTTGTTGACAGGACATGAGGATAGGGTGGTTGACAGGACATGAGGATAGGGTGGCTGACAGGACATGAGGATAGGGTGGCTGACAGGACATGAGGATAGGGTGGCTGACAGGTATTGAGGATAGGGTGGCTGACAGATATTGAGGATAGGGTGGCTGACAGGACATGAGGATAGGGTGGCTGACAGATATTGAGGATAGGGTGGCTGACATATATTGAGGATAGGGTGGCTGATAGATATTGAGGATAGGGTGGCTGATAGATATTGAGGATAGGGTGGCTGATAGATATTGAGGATAGGGTGGCTGACAGGACATGAGGATAGGGTGGCTGACAGATATTGAGGATAGGGTGGCTGACAGATATTGAGGATAGGGTGGCTGACAGGACATGAGGATAGGGTGGCTGACAGATATTGAGGATAGGGTGGCTGACATATATTGAGGATAGGGTGGCTGATAGATATTGAGGATAGGGTGGCTGATAGATATTGAGGATAGGGTGGCTGATAGATATTGAGGATAGGGTGGCTGACAGGACATGAGGATAGGGTGGCTGACAGATATTGAGGATAGGGTGGCTGACATATATTGAGGATAGGGTGGCTGATAGATATTGAGGATAGGGTGGCTGATAGATATTGAGGATAGGGTGGCTGATAGATATTGAGGATAGGGTGGCTGACAGATATTGAGGATAGGGTGGCTGATAGATATTGAGGATAGGGTGGCTGACAGGACATGAGGATAGGGTGGCTGATAGATATTGAGGATAGGGTGGCTGACAGGACATGAGGATAGGGTGGCTGATAGATATTGAGGATAGGGTGGCTGATAGATATTGAGGATAGGGTGGCTGACAGGACATGAGGATAGGGTGGCTGACAGGACATGAGGATAGGGTGGCTGACAGATATTGAGGATAGGGTGGCTGACAGGACATGAGGATAGGGTGACTGACAGGACATGAGGATAGGGTGACTGACAGGACATGAGGATAGGGTGACTGACAGGACATGAGGATAGGGTGACTGACAGGACATGAGGATAGGGTGGCTGAAAGATATTGAGGATAGGGTGGCTGATAGATATTGAGGATAGGGTGGCTGACAGGACATGAGGATAGGGTGGCTGACAGGACATGAGGATAGGGTGGCTGACAGGACATGAGGATAGGGTGGCTGACAGGACATGAGGATAGGCTGACTGACAGGACATGAGGATAGGCTGACTGACAGGACATGAGGATAGGGTGGCTGACAGGACATGAGGATAGGGTGGCTGACAGGACATGAGGATAGGGTGGCTGACAGGACATGAGGATAGGGTGGCTGACAGGACATGAGGATAGGGTGGCTGACAGGACATGAGGATAGGGTGGCTGACAGGACATGAGGAAAGGGTGACTGACAGGACATGAGGATAGGGTGGCTGACAGGACATGAGGATAGGGTGGCTGACAGGACATGAGGATAGGGTGGCTGACAGGACATGAGGATAGGGTGGCTGACAGGACATGAGGATAGGGTGGCTGACAGGACATGAGGATAGGGTGGCTGACAGGACATGAGGATAGGGTGGCTGACAGGACATGAGGATAGGGTGGCTGACAGGTATTGAGGATAGGGTGGCTGACAGATATTGAGGATAGGGTGGCTGACAGGACATGAGGATAGGGTGGCTGACAGATATTGAGGATAGGGTGGCTGACATATATTGAGGATAGGGTGGCTGACATATATTGAGGATAGGGTGGCTGATAGATATTGAGGATAGGTTGGCTGACAGATATTGAGGGTAGGGTGGCTGACAGGACATGAGGATAGGGTGACTGACAGGACATGAGGATAGGGTGGTTGACAGGACATGAGGATAGGGTGGTTGACAGGTATTGAGGATAGGGTGGCTGACAGATATTGAGGATAGGTTGGCTGACAGGACATGCGGATAGGGTGGCTGACAGGACATGAGGATAGGGTGGTTAACAGGACATGAGGATAGGGTGGTTGACAGGTATTGAGGATAGGGTGGCTGACAGATATCGAGGATAGTGTGGCTGACAGGACATGAGGATAGGGTGGTTGACAGGACATGAGGATAGGGTGATTGACAGGACATGAGGATAGGGTTGTTGACAGGACATGAGGATAGGGTGGCTGACAGGTATTGAGGATAGGGTGGCTGATAGATATTGAGGATAGGTTGGCTGACAGATATTGAGGGTAGGGTGGCTGACAGGACATGAGGATAGGGTGACTGACAGGACATGAGGATAGGGTGGTTGACAGGACATGAGGATAGGGTGGTTGACAGGTATTGAGGATAGGGTGGCTGACAGATATCGAGGATAGTGTGGCTGACAGGACATGAGGATAGGGTGGCTGACAGGACATGAGGATAGGGTGGCTGACAGGACATGAGGATAGGGTGGCTGACAGGTATTGAGGATAGGGTGGCTGACAGATATTGAGGATAGGGTGGCTGACAGGACATGAGGATAGGGTGGCTGACAGATATTGAGGATAGGGTGGCTGACATATATTGAGGATAGGGTGGCTGATAGATATTGAGGATAGGTTGGCTGACAGATATTGAGGGTAGGGTGGCTTACAGGACTTGAGGATAGGGTGACTGACAGGACATGAGGATAGGGTGGTTGACAGGACATGAGGATAGGGTGGTTGACAGGACATGAGGATAGGGTGGTTGACAGGTATTGAGGATAGGGTGGCTGACAGATATCGAGGATAGTGTGGCTGACAGGACATGAGGATAGGGTGGCTGACAGGACATGAGGATAGGGTGGCTGACAGGACATGAGGATAGGGTGGCTGACAGGTATTGAGGATAGGGTGGCTGACAGATATTGAGGATAGGGTGGCTGACAGGACATGAGGATAGGGTGGCTGACAGATATTGAGGATAGGGTGGCTGACATATATTGAGGATAGGGTGGCTGATAGATATTGAGGATAGGTTGGCTGACAGATATTGAGGGTAGGGTGGCTTACAGGACTTGAGGATAGGGTGACTGACAGGACATGAGGATAGGGTGGTTGACAGGACATGAGGATAGGGTGGTTGACAGGTATTGAGGATAGGGTGGCTGACAGATATTGAGGATAGGGTGACTGACAGGACATGAGGATAGGGTGGTTGACAGGACATGAGGATAGGGTGGTTGACAGGTATTGAGGATAGGGTGGCTGACAGATATCGAGGATAGTGTGGCTGACAGGACATGAGGATAGGGTGGTTGACAGGACATGAGGATAGGGTGGTTGACAGGACATGAGGATAGGGTTGTTGACAGGACATGAGGATAGGGTGGCTGACAGGTATTGAGGATAGGGTGGCTGATAGATATTGAGGATAGGGTGGCTGATAGATATTGAGGATAGGGTTGTTGACAGGACATGAGGATAGGGTGGTTGACAGGACATGAGGATAGGGTGGCTGACAGGACATGAGGATAGGGTGGCTGACAGGACATGAGGATAGGGTGGCTGACAGGTATTGAGGATAGGGTGGCTGACAGATATTGAGGATAGGGTGGCTGACAGGACATGAGGATAGGGTGGCTGACAGATATTGAGGATAGGGTGGCTGACATATATTGAGGATAGGGTGGCTGATAGATATTGAGGATAGGGTGGCTGATAGATATTGAGGATAGGGTGGCTGATAGATATTGAGGATAGGGTGGCTGACAGGACATGAGGATAGGGTGGCTGACAGGACATGAGGATAGGGTGGCTGACAGGACATGAGGATAGGGTGGTTGACAGGACATGAGGATAGGGTGGCTGACAGGACATGAGGATAGGGTGGCTGACAGGACATGAGGATAGGGTGGCTGACAGGACATGAGGATAGGGTGGCTGACAGGACATGAGGATAGGGTGGCTGACAGGACATGAGGATAGGGTGGCTGACAGGACATGAGGATAGGGTGGCTGACAGGTATTGAGGATAGGGTGGCTGACAGATATTGAGGATAGGGTGGCTGACAGGACATGAGGATAGGGTGGCTGACAGATATTGAGGATAGGGTGGCTGACATATATTGAGGATAGGGTGGCTGACATATATTGAGGATAGGGTGGCTGATAGATATTGAGGATAGGTTGGCTGACAGATATTGAGGGTAGGGTGGCTGACAGGACATGAGGATAGGGTGACTGACAGGACATGAGGATAGGGTGGTTGACAGGACATGAGGATAGGGTGGTTGACAGGTATTGAGGATAGGGTGGCTGACAGATATTGAGGATAGGTTGGCTGACAGGACATGCGGATAGGGTGGCTGACAGGACATGAGGATAGGGTGGTTAACAGGACATGAGGATAGGGTGGTTGACAGGTATTGAGGATAGGGTGGCTGACAGATATCGAGGATAGTGTGGCTGACAGGACATGAGGATAGGGTGGTTGACAGGACATGAGGATAGGGTGGTTGACAGGACATGAGGATAGGGTTGTTGACAGGACATGAGGATAGGGTGGCTGACAGGTATTGAGGATAGGGTGGCTGATAGATATTGAGGATAGGTTGGCTGACAGATATTGAGGGTAGGGTGGCTGACAGGACATGAGGATAGGGTGACTGACAGGACATGAGGATAGGGTGGTTGACAGGACATGAGGATAGGGTGGTTGACAGGTATTGAGGATAGGGTGGCTGACAGATATCGAGGATAGTGTGGCTGACAGGACATGAGGATAGGGTGGCTGACAGGACATGAGGATAGGGTGGCTGACAGGACATGAGGATAGGGTGGCTGACAGGTATTGAGGATAGGGTGGCTGACAGATATTGAGGATAGGGTGGCTGACAGGACATGAGGATAGGGTGGCTGACAGATATTGAGGATAGGGTGGCTGACATATATTGAGGATAGGGTGGCTGATAGATATTGAGGATAGGTTGGCTGACAGATATTGAGGGTAGGGTGGCTTACAGGACTTGAGGATAGGGTGACTGACAGGACATGAGGATAGGGTGGTTGACAGGACATGAGGATAGGGTGGTTGACAGGACATGAGGATAGGGTGGTTGACAGGTATTGAGGATAGGGTGGCTGACAGATATCGAGGATAGTGTGGCTGACAGGACATGAGGATAGGGTGGCTGACAGGACATGAGGATAGGGTGGCTGACAGGACATGAGGATAGGGTGGCTGACAGGTATTGAGGATAGGGTGGCTGACAGATATTGAGGATAGGGTGGCTGACAGGACATGAGGATAGGGTGGCTGACAGATATTGAGGATAGGGTGGCTGACATATATTGAGGATAGGGTGGCTGATAGATATTGAGGATAGGTTGGCTGACAGATATTGAGGGTAGGGTGGCTTACAGGACTTGAGGATAGGGTGACTGACAGGACATGAGGATAGGGTGGTTGACAGGACATGAGGATAGGGTGGTTGACAGGTATTGAGGATAGGGTGGCTGACAGATATTGAGGATAGGGTGACTGACAGGACATGCGGATAGGGTGGCTGACAGGACATGAGGATAGGGTGGTTGACAGGACATGAGGATAGGGTGGTTGACAGGTATTGAGGATAGGGTGGCTGACAGATATCGAGGATAGTGTGGCTGACAGGACATGAGGATAGGGTGGTTGACAGGACATGAGGATAGGGTGGTTGACAGGACATGAGGATAGGGTTGTTGACAGGACATGAGGATAGGGTGGCTGACAGGTATTGAGGATGGGGTGGCTGATAGATATTGAGGATAGGTTGGCTGACAGATATTGAGGGTAGGGTGGCTGACAGGACATGAGGATAGGGTGACTGACAGGACATGAGGATAGGGTGGTTGACAGGACATGAGGATAGGGTGGTTGACAGGTATTGAGGATAGGGTGGCTGACAGATATCGAGGATAGTGTGGCTGACAGGACATGAGGATAGGGTGGTTGACAGGACATGAGGATAGGGTGGTTGACAGGACATGAGGATAGGGTTGTTGACAGGACATGAGGATAGGGTGGCTGACAGGTATTGAGGATAGGGTGGCTGATAGATATTGAGGATAGGGTGGCTGATAGATATTGAGGATAGGGTTGTTGACAGGACATGAGGATAGGGTGGTTGACAGGACATGAGGATAGGGTGGCTGACAGGACATGAGGATAGGGTGGCTGACAGGACATGAGGATAGGGTGGCTGACAGGTATTGAGGATAGGGTGGCTGACAGATATTGAGGATAGGGTGGCTGACAGGACATGAGGATAGGGTGGCTGACAGATATTGAGGATAGGGTGGCTGACATATATTGAGGATAGGGTGGCTGATAGATATTGAGGATAGGGTGGCTGATAGATATTGAGGATAGGGTGGCTGATAGATATTGAGGATAGGGTGGCTGACAGGACATGAGGATAGGGTGGCTGACAGATATTGAGGATAGGGTGGCTGACAGATATTGAGGATAGGGTGGCTGACAGGACATGAGGATAGGGTGGCTGACAGATATTGAGGATAGGGTGGCTGACATATATTGAGGATAGGGTGGCTGATAGATATTGAGGATAGGGTGGCTGATAGATATTGAGGATAGGGTGGCTGACAGGACATGAGGATAGGGTGGCTGACAGATATTGAGGATAGGGTGGCTGACATATATTGAGGATAGGGTGGCTGATAGATATTGAGGATAGGGTGGCTGATAGATATTGAGGATAGGGTGGCTGATAGATATTGAGGATAGGGTGGCTGACAGATATTGAGGATAGGGTGGCTGATAGATATTGAGGATAGGGTGGCTGACAGGACATGAGGATAGGGTGGCTGATAGATATTGAGGATAGGGTGGCTGACAGGACATGAGGATAGGGTGGCTGATAGATATTGAGGATAGGGTGGCTGATAGATATTGAGGATAGGGTGGCTGACAGGACATGAGGATAGGGTGGCTGACAGGACATGAGGATAGGGTGGCTGACAGATATTGAGGATAGGGTGGCTGACAGGACATGAGGATAGGGTGACTGACAGGACATGAGGATAGGGTGACTGACAGGACATGAGGATAGGGTGACTGACAGGACATGAGGATAGGGTGACTGACAGGACATGAGGATAGGGTGGCTGAAAGATATTGAGGATAGGGTGGCTGATAGATATTGAGGATAGGGTGGCTGACAGGACATGAGGATAGGGTGGCTGACAGGACATGAGGATAGGGTGGCTGACAGGACATGAGGATAGGGTGGCTGGCAGGACATGAGGATAGGCTGACTGACAGGACATGAGGATAGGGTGACTGACAGGACATGAGGATAGGGTGGCTGACAGGACATGAGGATAGGGTGGCTGACAGGACATGAGGATAGGGTGGCTGACAGGACATGAGGATAGGGTGGCTGACAGGACATGAGGAAAGGGTGACTGACAGGACATGAGGATAGGGTGGCTGACAGGACATGAGGATAGGGTGGCTGACAGGACATGAGGATAGGGTGGCTGACAGGACATGAGGATAGGGTGGCTGACAGGACATGAGGATAGGGTGGCTGACAGGACATGAGGATAGGGTGGCTGACAGGACATGAGGATAGGGTGGCTGACAGGACATGAGGATAGGGTGGCTGACAGGACATGAGGATAGGGTGGCTGACAGGTATTGAGGATAGGGTGGCTGACAGATATTGAGGATAGGGTGGCTGACAGGACATGAGGATAGGGTGGCTGACAGATATTGAGGATAGGGTGGCTGACATATATTGAGGATAGGGTGGCTGATAGATATTGAGGATAGGTTGGCTGACAGATATTGAGGGTAGGGTGGCTGACAGGACATGAGGATAGGGTGACTGACAGGACATGAGGATAGGGTGGTTGACAGGACATGAGGATAGGGTGGTTGACAGGTATTGAGGATAGGGTGGCTGACAGATATTGAGGATAGGTTGGCTGACAGGACATGCGGATAGGGTGGCTGACAGGACATGAGGATAGGGTGGTTAACAGGACATGAGGATAGGGTGGTTGACAGGTATTGAGGATAGGGTGGCTGACAGATATCGAGGATAGTGTGGCTGACAGGACATGAGGATAGGGTGGTTGACAGGACATGAGGATAGGGTGGTTGACAGGACATGAGGATAGGGTTGTTGACAGGACATGAGGATAGGGTGGCTGACAGGTATTGAGGATAGGGTGGCTGATAGATATTGAGGATAGGTTGGCTGACAGATATTGAGGGTAGGGTGGCTGACAGGACATGAGGATAGGGTGACTGACAGGACATGAGGATAGGGTGGTTGACAGGACATGAGGATAGGGTGGTTGACAGGTATTGAGGATAGGGTGGCTGACAGATATCGAGGATAGTGTATCGAGGATATCGAGGATAGTGTGGCTGACAGGACATGAGGATAGGGTGGTTGACAGGACATGAGGATAGGGTGGTTGACAGGACATGAGGATAGGGTTGTTGACAGGACATGAGGATAGGGTGGCTGACAGGTATTGAGGATAGGGTGGCTGATAGATATTGAGGATAGGTTGGCTGACAGATATTGAGGGTAGGGTGGCTGACAGGACATGAGGATAGGGTGACTGACAGGACATGAGGATAGGGTGGTTGACAGGACATGAGGATAGGGTGGTTGACAGGTATTGAGGATAGGGTGGCTGACAGATATCGAGGATAGTGTGGCTGACAGGACATGAGGATAGGGTGGCTGACAGGACATGAGGATAGGGTGGCTGACAGGACATGAGGATAGGGTGGCTGACAGGTATTGAGGATAGGGTGGCTGACAGATATTGAGGATAGGGTGGCTGACAGGACATGAGGATAGGGTGGCTGACAGATATTGAGGATAGGGTGGCTGACATATATTGAGGATAGGGTGGCTGATAGATATTGAGGATAGGTTGGCTGACAGATATTGAGGGTAGGGTGGCTTACAGGACTTGAGGATAGGGTGACTGACAGGACATGAGGATAGGGTGGTTGACAGGACATGAGGATAGGGTGGTTGACAGGACATGAGGATAGGGTGGTTGACAGGTATTGAGGATAGGGTGGCTGACAGATATCGAGGATAGTGTGGCTGACAGGACATGAGGATAGGGTGGCTGACAGGACATGAGGATAGGGTGGCTGACAGGACATGAGGATAGGGTGGCTGACAGGTATTGAGGATAGGGTGGCTGACAGATATTGAGGATAGGGTGGCTGACAGGACATGAGGATAGGGTGGCTGACAGATATTGAGGATAGGGTGGCTGACATATATTGAGGATAGGGTGGCTGATAGATATTGAGGATAGGTTGGCTGACAGATATTGAGGGTAGGGTGGCTTACAGGACTTGAGGATAGGGTGACTGACAGGACATGAGGATAGGGTGGTTGACAGGACATGAGGATAGGGTGGTTGACAGGTATTGAGGATAGGGTGGCTGACAGATATTGAGGATAGGGTGACTGACAGGACATGCGGATAGGGTGGCTGACAGGACATGAGGATAGGGTGGTTGACAGGACATGAGGATAGGGTGGTTGACAGGTATTGAGGATAGGGTGGCTGACAGATATCGAGGATAGTGTGGCTGACAGGACATGAGGATAGGGTGGTTGACAGGACATGAGGATAGGGTGGTTGACAGGACATGAGGATAGGGTTGTTGACAGGACATGAGGATAGGGTGGCTGACAGGTATTGAGGATGGGGTGGCTGATAGATATTGAGGATAGGTTGGCTGACAGATATTGAGGGTAGGGTGGCTGACAGGACATGAGGATAGGGTGACTGACAGGACATGAGGATAGGGTGGTTGACAGGACATGAGGATAGGGTGGTTGACAGGTATTGAGGATAGGGTGGCTGACAGATATCGAGGATAGTGTGGCTGACAGGACATGAGGATAGGGTGGTTGACAGGACATGAGGATAGGGTGGTTGACAGGACATGAGGATAGGGTTGTTGACAGGACATGAGGATAGGGTGGCTGACAGGTATTGAGGATAGGGTGGCTGATAGATATTGAGGATAGGGTGGCTGATAGATATTGAGGATAGGGTTGTTGACAGGACATGAGGATAGGGTGGTTGACAGGACATGAGGATAGGGTGGCTGACAGGACATGAGGATAGGGTGGCTGACAGGACATGAGGATAGGGTGGCTGACAGGTATTGAGGATAGGGTGGCTGACAGATATTGAGGATAGGGTGGCTGACAGGACATGAGGATAGGGTGGCTGACAGATATTGAGGATAGGGTGGCTGACATATATTGAGGATAGGGTGGCTGATAGATATTGAGGATAGGGTGGCTGATAGATATTGAGGATAGGGTGGCTGATAGATATTGAGGATAGGGTGGCTGACAGGACATGAGGATAGGGTGGCTGACAGATATTGAGGATAGGGTGGCTGACAGATATTGAGGATAGGGTGGCTGACAGGACATGAGGATAGGGTGGCTGACAGATATTGAGGATAGGGTGGCTGACATATATTGAGGATAGGGTGGCTGATAGATATTGAGGATAGGGTGGCTGATAGATATTGAGGATAGGGTGGCTGACAGGACATGAGGATAGGGTGGCTGACAGATATTGAGGATAGGGTGGCTGACATATATTGAGGATAGGGTGGCTGATAGATATTGAGGATAGGGTGGCTGATAGATATTGAGGATAGGGTGGCTGATAGATATTGAGGATAGGGTGGCTGACAGATATTGAGGATAGGGTGGCTGATAGATATTGAGGATAGGGTGGCTGACAGGACATGAGGATAGGGTGGCTGATAGATATTGAGGATAGGGTGGCTGACAGGACATGAGGATAGGGTGGCTGATAGATATTGAGGATAGGGTGGCTGATAGATATTGAGGATAGGGTGGCTGACAGGACATGAGGATAGGGTGGCTGACAGGACATGAGGATAGGGTGGCTGACAGATATTGAGGATAGGGTGGCTGACAGGACATGAGGATAGGGTGACTGACAGGACATGAGGATAGGGTGACTGACAGGACATGAGGATAGGGTGACTGACAGGACATGAGGATAGGGTGACTGACAGGACATGAGGATAGGGTGGCTGAAAGATATTGAGGATAGGGTGGCTGATAGATATTGAGGATAGGGTGGCTGACAGGACATGAGGATAGGGTGGCTGACAGGACATGAGGATAGGGTGGCTGACAGGACATGAGGATAGGGTGGCTGGCAGGACATGAGGATAGGCTGACTGACAGGACATGAGGATAGGGTGACTGACAGGACATGAGGATAGGGTGGCTGACAGGACATGAGGATAGGGTGGCTGACAGGACATGAGGATAGGGTGGCTGACAGGACATGAGGATAGGGTGGCTGACAGGACATGAGGAAAGGGTGACTGACAGGACATGAGGATAGGGTGGCTGACAGGACATGAGGATAGGGTGGCTGACAGGACATGAGGATAGGGTGGCTGACAGGACATGAGGATAGGGTGGCTGACAGGACATGAGGATAGGGTGGCTGACAGGACATGAGGATAGGGTGGCTGACAGGACATGAGGATAGGGTGGCTGACAGGACATGAGGATAGGGTGGCTGACAGGACATGAGGATAGGGTGGCTGACAGGTATTGAGGATAGGGTGGCTGACAGATATTGAGGATAGGGTGGCTGACAGGACATGAGGATAGGGTGGCTGACAGATATTGAGGATAGGGTGGCTGACATATATTGAGGATAGGGTGGCTGATAGATATTGAGGATAGGTTGGCTGACAGATATTGAGGGTAGGGTGGCTGACAGGACATGAGGATAGGGTGACTGACAGGACATGAGGATAGGGTGGTTGACAGGACATGAGGATAGGGTGGTTGACAGGTATTGAGGATAGGGTGGCTGACAGATATTGAGGATAGGTTGGCTGACAGGACATGCGGATAGGGTGGCTGACAGGACATGAGGATAGGGTGGTTAACAGGACATGAGGATAGGGTGGTTGACAGGTATTGAGGATAGGGTGGCTGACAGATATCGAGGATAGTGTGGCTGACAGGACATGAGGATAGGGTGGTTGACAGGACATGAGGATAGGGTGGTTGACAGGACATGAGGATAGGGTTGTTGACAGGACATGAGGATAGGGTGGCTGACAGGTATTGAGGATAGGGTGGCTGATAGATATTGAGGATAGGTTGGCTGACAGATATTGAGGGTAGGGTGGCTGACAGGACATGAGGATAGGGTGACTGACAGGACATGAGGATAGGGTGGTTGACAGGACATGAGGATAGGGTGGTTGACAGGTATTGAGGATAGGGTGGCTGACAGATATCGAGGATAGTGTGGCTGACAGGACATGAGGATAGGGTGGTTGACAGGACATGAGGATAGGGTGGTTGACAGGACATGAGGATAGGGTGGCTGACAGGTATTGAGGATAGGGTGGCTGATGGATATTGAGGATAGGGTGGCTGATAGATATTGAGGATAGGGTTGTTGACAGGACATGAGGATAGGGTGGTTGACAGGACATGAGGATAGGGTGGCTGACAGGACATGAGGATAGGGTGGCTGACAGGACATGAGGATAGGGTGGCTGACAGATATTGAGGATAGGGTGGCTGACATATATTGAGGATAGGGTGGCTGATAGATATTGAGGATAGGGTGGCTGATAGATATTGAGGATAGGGTGGCTGATAGATATTGAGGATAGGGTGGCTGACAGGACATGAGGATAGGGTGGCTGACAGATATTGAGGATAGGGTGGCTGACAGATATTGAGGATAGGGTGGCTGACAGGACATGAGGATAGGGTGGCTGACAGATATTGAGGATAGGGTGGCTGACATATATTGAGGATAGGGTGGCTGATAGATATTGAGGATAGGGTGGCTGATAGATATTGAGGATAGGGTGGCTGATAGATATTGAGGATAGGGTGGCTGACAGATATTGAGGATAGGGTGGCTGATAGATATTGAGGATAGGGTGGCTGACAGGACATGAGGATAGGGTGGCTGATAGATATTGAGGATAGGGTGGCTGACAGGACATGAGGATAGGGTGGCTGATAGATATTGAGAATAGGGTGGCTGATAGATATTGAGGATAGGGTGGCTGACAGGACATGAGGATAGGGTGGCTGACAGGACATGAGGATAGGGTGGCTGACAGATATTGAGGATAGGGTGGCTGACAGGACATGAGGATAGGGTGACTGACAGGACATGAGGATAGGGTGACTGACAGGACATGAGGATAGGGTGACTGACAGGACATGAGGATAGGGTGGCTGAAAGATATTGAGGATAGGGTGGCTGATAGATATTGAGGATAGGGTGGCTGACAGGACATGAGGATAGGGTGGCTGACAGGACATGAGGATAGGGTGGCTGACAGGACATGAGGATAGGGTGGCTGACAGGACATGAGGATAGGGTGGCTGACAGGACATGAGGATAGGCTGACTGACAGGACATGAGGATAGGGTGACTGACAGGACATGAGGATAGGGTGGCTGACAGGACATGAGGATAGGGTGGCTGACAGGACATGAGGATAGGGTGGCTGACAGGACATGAGGATAGGGTGGCTGACAGGACATGAGGAAAGGGTGACTGACAGGACATGAGGATAGGGTGGCTGACAGGACATGAGGATAGGGTGGCTGACAGGACATGAGGATAGGGTGGTTGACAGGACATGAGGATAGGGTGGCTGACAGGACATGAGGATAGGGTGGCTGACAGGACATGAGGATAGGGTGGCTGACAGGACATGAGGATAGGGTGGCTGACAGGACATGAGGATAGGGTGGCTGACAGGACATGAGGATAGGGTGGCTGACAGGACATGAGGATAGGGTGGCTGACAGGACATGAGGATAGGGTGGCTGACAGGTATTGAGGATAGGGTGGCTGACAGATATTGAGGATAGGGTGGCTGACAGGACATGAGGATAGGGTGGCTGACAGATATTGAGGATAGGGTGGCTGACATATATTGAGGATAGGGTGGCTGATAGATATTGAGGATAGGTTGGCTGACAGATATTGAGGGTAGGGTGGCTGACAGGACATGAGGATAGGGTGACTGACAGGACATGAGGATATGGTGGTTGACAGGACATGAGGATAGGGTGGTTGACAGGTATTGAGGATAGGGTGGCTGACAGATATTGAAGATAGGGTGACTGACAGGACATGCGGATAGGGTGGCTGACAGGACATGAGGATAGGGTGGTTAACAGGACATGAGGATAGGGTGGTTGACAGGTATTGAGGATAGGGTGGCTGACAGATATCGAGGATAGTGTGGCTGACAGGACATGAGGATAGGGTGGTTGACAGGACATGAGGATAGGGTGGTTGACAGGACATGAGGATAGGGTTGTTGACAGGACATGAGGATAGGGTGGCTGACAGGTATTGAGGATAGGGTGGCTGATAGATATTGAGGATAGGTTGGCTGACAGATATTGAGGGTAGGGTGGCTGACAGGACATGAGGATAGGGTGACTGACAGGACATGAGGATAGGGTGGTTGACAGGACATGAGGATAGGGTGGTTGACAGGTATTGAGGATAGGGTGGCTGACAGATATCGAGGATAGTGTGGCTGACAGGACATGAGGATAGGGTGGTTGACAGGACATGAGGATAGGGTGGTTGACAGGACATGAGGATAGGGTTGTTGACAGGACATGAGGATAGGGTGGCTGACAGGTATTGAGGATAGGGTGGCTGATAGATATTGAGGATAGGGTGGCTGATAGATATTGAGGATAGGGTTGTTGACAGGACATGAGGATAGGGTGGTTGACAGGACATGAGGATAGGGTGGCTGACAGGACATGAGGATAGGGTGGCTGACAGGACATGAGGATAGGGTGGCTGACAGGTATTGAGGATAGGGTGGCTGACAGATATTGAGGATAGGGTGGCTGACAGGACATGAGGATAGGGTGGCTGACAGATATTGAGGATAGGGTGGCTGACATATATTGAGGATAGGGTGGCTGATAGATATTGAGGATAGGGTGGCTGATAGATATTGAGGATAGGGTGGCTGATAGATATTGAGGATAGGGTGGCTGACAGGACATGAGGATAGGGTGGCTGACAGATATTGAGGATAGGGTGGCTGACAGATATTGAGGATAGGGTGGCTGACAGGACATGAGGATAGGGTGGCTGACAGATATTGAGGATAGGGTGGCTGACATATATTGAGGATAGGGTGGCTGATAGATATTGAGGATAGGGTGGCTGATAGATATTGAGGATAGGGTGGCTGATAGATATTGAGGATAGGGTGGCTGATAGATATTGAGGATAGGGTGGCTGTTAGATATTGAGGATAGGGTTGTTGACAGGACATGAGGATAGGGTGGTTGACAGGACATGAGGATAGGGTGGCTGACAGGACATGAGGATAGGGTGGCTGACAGGACATGAGGATAGGGTGGCTGACAGGTATTGAGGATAGGGTGGCTGACAGATATTGAGGATAGGGTGGCTGACAGGACATGAGGATAGGGTGGCTGACAGATATTGAGGATAGGGTGGCTGACATATATTGAGGATAGGGTGGCTGATAGATATTGAGGATAGGGTGGCTGATAGATATTGAGGATAGGGTGGCTGATAGATATTGAGGATAGGGTGGCTGACAGGACATGAGGATAGGGTGGCTGACAGATATTGAGGATAGGGTGGCTGACAGATATTGAGGATAGGGTGGCTGACAGGACATGAGGATAGGGTGGCTGACAGATATTGAGGATAGGGTGGCTGACATATATTGAGGATAGGGTGGCTGATAGATATTGAGGATAGGGTGGCTGATAGATATTGAGGATAGGGTGGCTGATAGATATTGAGGATAGGGTGGCTGACAGGACATGAGGATAGGGTGGCTGACAGATATTGAGGATAGGGTGGCTGACATATATTGAGGATAGGGTGGCTGATAGATATTGAGGATAGGGTGGCTGACAGATATTGAGGATAGGGTGGCTGATAGATATTGAGGATAGGGTGGCTGACAGATATTGAGGATAGGGTGGCTGATAGATATTGAGGATAGGGTGGCTGACAGGACATGAGGATAGGGTGGCTGATAGATATTGAGGATAGGGTGGCTGATAGATATTGAGGATAGGGTGGCTGACAGGACATGAGGATAGGGTGGCTGACAGGACATGAGGATAGGGTGGCTGACAGGACATGAGGATAGGGTGACTGACAGGACATGAGGATAGGGTGGCTGACAGATATTGAGGATAGGGTGGCTGACATATATTGAGGATAGGGTGGCTGATAGATATTGAGGATAGGGTGGCTGATAGATATTGAGGATAGGGTGGCTGATAGATATTGAGGATAGGGTGGCTGACAGGACATGAGGATAGGGTGGCTGACAGATATTGAGGATAGGGTGGCTGACAGATATTGAGGATAGGGTGGCTGACAGGACATGAGGATAGGGTGGCTGACAGATATTGAGGATAGGGTGGCTGACATATATTGAGGATAGGGTGGCTGATAGATATTGAGGATAGGGTGGCTGATAGATATTGAGGATAGGGTGGCTGATAGATATTGAGGATAGGGTGGCTGACAGGACATGAGGATAGGGTGGCTGACAGATATTGAGGATAGGGTGGCTGACATATATTGAGGATAGGGTGGCTGATAGATATTGAGGATAGGGTGGCTGATAGATATTGAGGATAGGGTGGCTGATAGATATTGAGGATAGGGTGGCTGACAGATATTGAGGATAGGGTGGCTGATAGATATTGAGGATAGGGTGGCTGACAGGACATGAGGATAGGGTGGCTGATAGATATTGAGGATAGGGTGGCTGACAGGACATGAGGATAGGGTGGCTGATAGATATTGAGGATAGGGTGGCTGATAGATATTGAGGATAGGGTGGCTGACAGGACATGAGGATAGGGTGGCTGACAGGACATGAGGATAGGGTGGCTGACAGATATTGAGGATAGGGTGGCTGACAGGACATGAGGATAGGGTGACTGACAGGACATGAGGATAGGGTGACTGACAGGACATGAGGATAGGGTGACTGACAGGACATGAGGATAGGGTGGCTGAAAGATATTGAGGATAGGGTGGCTGATAGATATTGAGGATAGGGTGGCTGACAGGACATGAGGATAGGCTGACTGACAGGACATGAGGATAGGGTGACTGACAGGACATGAGGATAGGGTGGCTGACAGGACATGAGGATAGGGTGGCTGACAGGACATGAGGATAGGGTGGCTGACAGGACATGAGGATAGGGTGGCTGACAGGACATGAGGAAAGGGTGACTGACAGGACATGAGGATAGGGTGGCTGACAGGACATGAGGATAGGGTGGCTGACAGGACATGAGGATAGGGTGGTTGACAGGACATGAGGATAGGGTGGCTGACAGGACATGAGGATAGGGTGGCTGACAGGACATGAGGATAGGGTGGCTGACAGGACATGAGGATAGGGTGGCTGACAGGACATGAGGATAGGGTGGCTGACAGGACATGAGGATAGGGTGGCTGACAGGACATGAGGATAGGGTGGCTGACAGGACATGAGGATAGGGTGGCTGACAGGTATTGAGGATAGGGTGGCTGACAGATATTGAGGATAGGGTGGCTGACAGGACATGAGGATAGGGTGGCTGACAGATATTGAGGATAGGGTGGCTGACATATATTGAGGATAGGGTGGCTGATAGATATTGAGGATAGGTTGGCTGACAGATATTGAGGGTAGGGTGGCTGACAGGACATGAGGATAGGGTGACTGACAGGACATGAGGATATGGTGGTTGACAGGACATGAGGATAGGGTGGTTGACAGGTATTGAGGATAGGGTGGCTGACAGATATTGAAGATAGGGTGACTGACAGGACATGCGGATAGGGTGGCTGACAGGACATGAGGATAGGGTGGTTAACAGGACATGAGGATAGGGTGGTTGACAGGTATTGAGGATAGGGTGGCTGACAGATATCGAGGATAGTGTGGCTGACAGGACATGAGGATAGGGTGGTTGACAGGACATGAGGATAGGGTGGTTGACAGGACATGAGGATAGGGTTGTTGACAGGACATGAGGATAGGGTGGCTGACAGGTATTGAGGATAGGGTGGCTGATAGATATTGAGGATAGGTTGGCTGACAGATATTGAGGGTAGGGTGGCTGACAGGACATGAGGATAGGGTGGCTGATAGATATTGAGGATAGGGTGGCTGATAGATATTGAGGATAGGGTGGCTGACAGGACATGAGGATAGGGTGGCTGACAGGACATGAGGATAGGGTGGCTGACAGGACATGAGGATAGGGTGACTGACAGGACATGAGGATAGGGTGGCTGACAGATATTGAGGATAGGGTGGCTGACATATATTGAGGATAGGGTGGCTGATAGATATTGAGGATAGGGTGGCTGATAGATATTGAGGATAGGGTGGCTGATAGATATTGAGGATAGGGTGGCTGACAGGACATGAGGATAGGGTGGCTGACAGATATTGAGGATAGGGTGGCTGACAGATATTGAGGATAGGGTGGCTGACAGGACATGAGGATAGGGTGGCTGACAGATATTGAGGATAGGGTGGCTGACATATATTGAGGATAGGGTGGCTGATAGATATTGAGGATAGGGTGGCTGATAGATATTGAGGATAGGGTGGCTGATAGATATTGAGGATAGGGTGGCTGACAGGACATGAGGATAGGGTGGCTGACAGATATTGAGGATAGGGTGGCTGACATATATTGAGGATAGGGTGGCTGATAGATATTGAGGATAGGGTGGCTGATAGATATTGAGGATAGGGTGGCTGATAGATATTGAGGATAGGGTGGCTGACAGATATTGAGGATAGGGTGGCTGATAGATATTGAGGATAGGGTGGCTGACAGGACATGAGGATAGGGTGGCTGATAGATATTGAGGATAGGGTGGCTGACAGGACATGAGGATAGGGTGGCTGATAGATATTGAGGATAGGGTGGCTGATAGATATTGAGGATAGGGTGGCTGACAGGACATGAGGATAGGGTGGCTGACAGGACATGAGGATAGGGTGGCTGACAGATATTGAGGATAGGGTGGCTGACAGGACATGAGGATAGGGTGACTGACAGGACATGAGGATAGGGTGACTGACAGGACATGAGGATAGGGTGACTGACAGGACATGAGGATAGGGTGGCTGAAAGATATTGAGGATAGGGTGGCTGATAGATATTGAGGATAGGGTGGCTGACAGGACATGAGGATAGGCTGACTGACAGGACATGAGGATAGGGTGACTGACAGGACATGAGGATAGGGTGGCTGACAGGACATGAGGATAGGGTGGCTGACAGGACATGAGGATAGGGTGGCTGACAGGACATGAGGATAGGGTGGCTGACAGGACATGAGGAAAGGGTGACTGACAGGACATGAGGATAGGGTGGCTGACAGGACATGAGGATAGGGTGGCTGACAGGACATGAGGATAGGGTGGTTGACAGGACATGAGGATAGGGTGGCTGACAGGACATGAGGATAGGGTGGCTGACAGGACATGAGGATAGGGTGGCTGACAGGACATGAGGATAGGGTGGCTGACAGGACATGAGGATAGGGTGGCTGACAGGACATGAGGATAGGGTGGCTGACAGGACATGAGGATAGGGTGGCTGACAGGACATGAGGATAGGGTGGCTGACAGGTATTGAGGATAGGGTGGCTGACAGATATTGAGGATAGGGTGGCTGACAGGACATGAGGATAGGGTGGCTGACAGATATTGAGGATAGGGTGGCTGACATATATTGAGGATAGGGTGGCTGATAGATATTGAGGATAGGTTGGCTGACAGATATTGAGGGTAGGGTGGCTGACAGGACATGAGGATAGGGTGACTGACAGGACATGAGGATATGGTGGTTGACAGGACATGAGGATAGGGTGGTTGACAGGTATTGAGGATAGGGTGGCTGACAGATATTGAAGATAGGGTGACTGACAGGACATGCGGATAGGGTGGCTGACAGGACATGAGGATAGGGTGGTTAACAGGACATGAGGATAGGGTGGTTGACAGGTATTGAGGATAGGGTGGCTGACAGATATCGAGGATAGTGTGGCTGACAGGACATGAGGATAGGGTGGTTGACAGGACATGAGGATAGGGTGGTTGACAGGACATGAGGATAGGGTGGCTGACAGGTATTGAGGATAGGGTGGCTGATAGATATTGAGGATAGGTTGGCTGACAGATATTGAGGGTAGGGTGGCTGACAGGACATGAGGATAGGGTGACTGACAGGACATGAGGATAGGGTGGTTGACAGGACATGAGGATAGGGTGGTTGACAGGTATTGAGGATAGGGTGGCTGACAGATATCGAGGATAGTGTGGCTGACAGGACATGAGGATAGGGTGGTTGACAGGACATGAGGATAGGGTGGTTGACAGGACATGAGGATAGGGTTGTTGACAGGACATGAGGATAGGGTGGCTGACAGGTATTGAGGATAGGGTGGCTGATAGATATTGAGGATAGGGTGGCTGATAGATATTGAGGATAGGGTTGTTGACAGGACATGAGGATAGGGTGGTTGACAGGACATGAGGATAGGGTGGCTGACAGGACATGAGGATAGGGTGGCTGACAGGACATGAGGATAGGGTGGCTGACAGGTATTGAGGATAGGGTGGCTGACAGATATTGAGGATAGGGTGGCTGACAGGACATGAGGATAGGGTGGCTGACAGATATTGAGGATAGGGTGGCTGACATATATTGAGGATAGGGTGGCTGATAGATATTGAGGATAGGGTGGCTGATAGATATTGAGGATAGGGTGGCTGATAGATATTGAGGATAGGGTGGCTGACAGGACATGAGGATAGGGTGGCTGACAGATATTGAGGATAGGGTGGCTGACAGATATTGAGGATAGGGTGGCTGACAGGACATGAGGATAGGGTGGCTGACAGATATTGAGGATAGGGTGGCTGACATATATTGAGGATAGGGTGGCTGATAGATATTGAGGATAGGGTGGCTGATAGATATTGAGGATAGGGTGGCTGATAGATATTGAGGTTAGGGTGGCTGACAGGACATGAGGATAGGGTGGCTGACAGATATTGAGGATAGGGTGGCTGACATATATTGAGGATAGGGTGGCTGATAGATATTGAGGATAGGGTGGCTGACAGATATTGAGGATAGGGTGGCTGATAGATATTGAGGATAGGGTGGCTGACAGATATTGAGGATAGGGTGGCTGATAGATATTGAGGATAGGGTGGCTGACAGGACATGAGGATAGGGTGGCTGATAGATATTGAGGATAGGGTGGCTGACAGGACATGAGGATAGGGTGGCTGATAGATATTGAGGATAGGGTGGCTGATAGATATTGAGGATAGGGTGGCTGACAGGACATGAGGATAGGGTGGCTGACAGGACATGAGGATAGGGTGGCTGACAGGACATGAGGATAGGGTGACTGACAGGACATGAGGATAGGGTGGCTGACAGATATTGAGGATAGGGTGGCTGACATATATTGAGGATAGGGTGGCTGATAGATATTGAGGATAGGGTGGCTGATAGATATTGAGGATAGGGTGGCTGATAGATATTGAGGATAGGGTGGCTGACAGGACATGAGGATAGGGTGGCTGACAGATATTGAGGATAGGGTGGCTGACAGATATTGAGGATAGGGTGGCTGACAGGACATGAGGATAGGGTGGCTGACAGATATTGAGGATAGGGTGGCTGACATATATTGAGGATAGGGTGGCTGATAGATATTGAGGATAGGGTGGCTGATAGATATTGAGGATAGGGTGGCTGATAGATATTGAGGATAGGGTGGCTGACAGGACATGAGGATAGGGTGGCTGACAGATATTGAGGATAGGGTGGCTGACATATATTGAGGATAGGGTGGCTGATAGATATTGAGGATAGGGTGGCTGATAGATATTGAGGATAGGGTGGCTGATAGATATTGAGGATAGGGTGGCTGACAGATATTGAGGATAGGGTGGCTGATAGATATTGAGGATAGGGTGGCTGACAGGACATGAGGATAGGGTGGCTGATAGATATTGAGGATAGGGTGGCTGACAGGACATGAGGATAGGGTGGCTGACAGGACATGAGGATAGGGTGGCTGACAGGACATGAGGATAGGGTGGCTGACAGGACATGAGGATAGGGTGGCTGACAGGACATGAGGATAGGGTGGCTGAACACTGAAGTGGGAGTATATTATGTACAAAGCAGACCTAGATTGTATCCACTGATTATTACATGTATATATATTTTCAATTGAACCTTTATTTAACTAGGCAAGTCAGTTAAGAACAAATTCTTCTTTACAATGACGGCCTACCGGGGAACAGTGGGTTAACTGCCTTGTTCACAGGCAGAACAACTTATTTTTTCCTTGTGAGCTCAGGGATTCGATCCAGCAACCTTTTGGTTACTTGCTCAACGTTCTAACCACTAGGCTACCTGCCACATTGATAAGAGCTTGTGTATGTAGGATAAAACTAACCTGTCCTGATATGTCTGGATAGAGACATGGAGGCAGATAAACTGTGTGTGTGTGTGTGTGTGTGTGTGTGTGTGTGTGTTGGAGGAAATCAGGCAGCAGTGAACTGCCCACAACAGCTCAGCAGATACAGTATAGTCTCTCAACCTCCCCCCGTACATATTACACTCACACGAGTTCCAAAAGAATAATGACATTTCTTTGTGGATCTGTGTAATATGAGGGAAGTATGTCTCTCTAATATGGTCATACATTGGGCAGGAGGTTAGGAAGTGCAGCTCAGTTTCCACCTCATTTTGTGGCAGTGTGCACATAGCCTGTGTGAGAGCCAGGTTTGCCTACAGCGGCCTTTCTCAATAGCAAGGCTATGCTCACTGAGTCAGTACATAGTCAAAGCTTTCCTTAAGTTTGGGTCAGTCACAGTGGTCAGGTATTCTGCCACTGTGTACTCTGCATGCAGAGTCAATTTGGTGTTTGTCACATTTTGTGAATTCTTGGTTGGTGAACGGACCCAATACCTCACAACCATAACGGGCAATGGGTTCTATAACTAATTCAAGTATCCTAATTGGTATGTCAAATGTTATGTTCTTTTTGATGGTGTCGAAGACCCTTCTTGCCTTGTCTCTCAGATCCTTCACAGATTTGTGGAAGTTACCTGTGGTGCTGATGTTTAGGCCGAGGTTTGTGTGCTCTATGGCAACAGTGTCTAGATGGAATTTGTGGTCATGGCAACTGGACCTTTTTTGGGACACCATTATTTTGGTCTTACTGAGATTTACTGTCAGGGCCCAGGTCTGACAGAATCTGTGCAGAAGATCTAGGTTCTGCTGTAGGCCCTACTTGGATGGTGACAGATCTAGGTTCTGCTGTAGGCCCTACTTGGATGGTGACTGATCTAGGTGCTGCTGTAGGCCCTACTTGGATGGTGACTGATCTAGGTGCTGCTGTAGGCCCTACTTGGATGGTGACAGATCTAGGTGATGCTGTAGGCCCTACTTGGATGGTGACAGATCTAGGTTCTGCTGTAGGCCCTACTTGGATGGTGACTGATCTAGGTGCTGCTGTAGGCCCTACTTGGATGGTGACAGATCTAGGTGATGCTGTAGGCCCTACTTGGATGGTGACAGATCTAGGTGATGCTGTAGGCCCTACTTGGATGGTGACAGATCTAGGTGATGCTGTAGGCCCTACTTGGATGGTGACTGATCTAGGTGCTGCTGTAGGCCCTACTTGGATGGTGACTGATCTAGGTTCTGCTGTAGGCCCTACTTGGATGGTGACAGATCTAGGTTCTGCTGTAGGCCCTACTTGGATGGTGACAGATCTAGGTTCTGCTGTAGGCCCTACTTGGATGGTGACTGATCTAGGTGATGCTGTAGGCCCTACTTGGATGGTGACAGATCTAGGTGATGCTGTATGCCCTACTTGGATGGTGACAGATCTAGGTTCTGCTGTAGTCCCTACTTGGATGGTGACTGATCTAGGTGATGCTGTAGGCCCTACTTGGATGGTGACAGATCTAGGTTCTGCTGTAGGCCCTACTTGGATGGTGACAGGTCTAGGTGATGCTGTAGGCCCTACTTGGATGGTGACTGATCTAGGTGATGCTGTAGGCCCTACTTGGATGGTGACAGGTCTAGGTGATGCTGTAGGCCCTACTTGGATGGTGACTGATCTAGGTGATGCTGTAGGCCCTACTTGGATGGTGACAGGTCTAGGTGATGCTGTAGGCCCTACTTGGATGGTGACTGATCTAGGTGATGCTGTAGGCCCTACTTGGATGGTGACTGATCTAGGTGATGCTGTAGGCCCTACTTGGATGGTGACAGAAGCACCAGATCATCAGCAAACATTTGACTTCAAATTCTTTCTGTGTCTGTCTGTCTCTGTCTGGGAGGTTATTCAGACTAGCTACTGGGTGATAGATAGTTTTGAGAGTGGCGTCTCAGTGGGCAGAGCAGTCAGGGTGGGCACATTGCAAACAGACAGCCCTGTGGAGAAAATAGCTCTGATTGTGACCCAGCAATCACTATGAGTGGCCCTGCAGCTCTACTGCAATCACACTGAGCAGCCAGGGGGACTGACTCACACTGATTAGATTTTCCACTGATTAGGCCTACACATAGATAGGAGATGGCTGACCAATGGCTCATCTCTGTCTGTGTGTTTTGTTCTCCAACTCTTTTCCCATTAAGTCTGGTTGTAAACAGTGTGTGTTTGTTCTCCAACTCTTTTCCCATTAAGTCTGGTTATAAACAGTGTGTGTTGAAGTTAGCATGAGGTAGAACCATTTTATTTTACCTTTAATTAACTAGGCAAGTCAGTTAAGAACACGTTTTTATTTACAATGACGGCCTAGGAACAGTGGGTTAACTGCCCTGCCTTGTTCAGGGACAGAATGACAGATGTTTACCTTGTCAGCTCTGGGATTTGATCGAGCAAACCTTTCGATTACTGGCCCAACGCTCTAGCCACTAGGCTACCTGCCGCCACATAGACTAAAGGGAAGTGTCTTTCATTTTATATGTGTATTTTGTTGTCGGAGGTAAGCTAGTTTAAATTGTTTTAAATTGTTTTTAATCATAGCTAAAGTTTGTATTGACACGGATTCCAAGACACGGTCAGCCTTTACAGCTGGGACCACAAGTTTGTGTCCCAGATTCCTGTTAAGTAGCAGTTAGCTGCTAGCCATCATGAAAACAGAGCAGGCTAACTCTAGCAGTGCTAGCCCACTGTTGTTTTGGGAGATGTTTTCGACACAATCACAAGATAAGGTGGAACTGGAAAATGGGCAGGGGTTTACATAGCTCATCTGTAAATAGCCAATCTACCTCATCCCAGCCATACACTCTACCTCATCCCAGCCATCCAATCTACCTCATCCCAGCCATCCAATCTACCTCATCCCAGCCATCCAATCTACCTCATCCCAGCCATCCAATCTACCTCATCCCAGCCATCCAGTCTACCTCATCCCAGCCATCCAATCTACCTCATCCCAGCCATCCAATCTACTTCATCCCAGCCATCCAATCTACCTCATCCCAGCCATCCAATCTACCTAATCCCAGCCATCCAATCTACCTCATCCCAGCCATCCAATCTACCTCATCCCAGCCATCCAATCTACCTCATCCCAGCCATCCAATCTACTTCATCCCAGTCATCCAATCTACCTAATCCCAGCCATACAATCTACCTCGTCCCAGCCATCCAATCTACCGTATGTATTTATTTATCTTGCTCCTTTGCACCCCAGTATCTCACATTCATGTTCTGCACATCCTACCATTCCAGTGTTTAATTGCTATATTGTAATTACTTTGCCACCATGGCCTATTTATTGCCTTACCTCTCTTATCATACCTCATTTGCACATGCTGTATATAGATTTTTCTACTGTGTTATTGGCTGTATATAGATGTTTCTACTGTATTATTGATTGTATGTTTGTTTAACTCCATGCGTAACTCTGTGTCGTTGTATGTGTCGAACTGCTTTGCTTTATCTTGGCCAGGTCGCAGTTGTAAATGAGAACTTGTTCTCAACTAGCCTACCCGGTTAAATAAAGGTGTTCTCAACTAGCCTACCCGGTTAAATAAAGGTGTTCTCAACTGGCCACCTGGTTAAATAAAGGTGTTCTCAACTGGTCTACCTGGTTAAATAAAGGTGTTCTCAACTGGCCACCTGGTTAAATAAAGGTGTTCTCAACTGGCCACCTGGTTAAATAAAGGTGTTCTCAACTGGCCTACCTGGTTAAATAAATCAAATTAAAATAAATGTATCTAAATGCACCACCATCAAGCTGCTTAGGGAAGAGATCCTCCGGATGTTCTGGTGAGAGAAAAGGATAGCCTGCTGTCGAAGTACACCAACCTTGCTGTAACCGAGGCAAACCAAATCTCCTATAGCAAAGCTGTTGATAAATCGGGCGGCGTTGATCTGTCCCAATCGAACGGACAGAAGTTAAGCTCAACTTCGCGGCCATTGGGAGACTGGACACTCACAAGGCGTAGGAGATCGGGACGGCAGTCTAGCCACCATTCATCTATCCAATAAGATCCAATCCCGCTATCAAATAGCTATGCCCTGCTTGAGACGGACCTACCAGCCCCGGGAGTCAGCACGAATCACCATATATACCAACCCCCGGCAGCTGCCAAGTGGCACCCTCCCCCACGGCCACCGCAGTTCAGTAGACCACCATCATTGTGGGCAGCTCATTGTGGGCAGCTCGATGGTGAGAGATGTTTTCCTGACCACGATCTGTGGACCAACCAAGGTCAAACCAAGTTTGTGTCCATGACATCAACCCCATCCTGCCTCGTTTCTGTCCAACTACTCCAATATTGACACCATCGTCACTAGGCGAACTGAGGGAGGACTACAATTTTTTTAAGCACCCTCTGTCGCACAAGGAAGAGAACAATTATCTCTGGCCCCCTCCCGTGGTACCGAAGGGGTTCAGAATGTTTCAGCCGAGTCTTTGCCCTGAACGAGTACCTGAAGAAACTTTGCAATGATAAGAATGTCTCTTTTTGTGACAACTTTGATTTGCTGTGGAAGCAGGCTACAAGCTTGGCACACATGTATTTGGGGAGTTTCTCTCATTCTTCCCTGCAGATCCTCTCAAGCTCTGTCAGGTTGGATGGGGAGCGTCGCTGCAGAGCTATTTTCAGGTCTCTCCAGAGATGTTCCATCGGGTTCAAGTCCGGGCTCTGGCTGGGCCACTCAAGGACATTCAGAGACTTGTCCTGAAGCCATTCCTGCGTTGTCTTGGCTGTGTGGAGCGGGAGGCCCTGGTGCACAACTAAGCACGAGGACAATTACATTAGAGTGTCTAGTGTGAGAACAGATGCCTCACAAGTCCTCAACTGGCAGCTTCATTAAATAGTATCCGCAAAACACCAGTCTCAACGTCAACAGTGAAGAGGCGACTCCGGGATGCTGGCCTTCTAGGCAGAGTTGCAAAGAAAAAGCCATATCTCAGACTGGCCAATAAAAACAAAAGATTAAGATGGGCAAAAGAACACAGACACTGGACAGAGGAACTCTGCCTAGAAGGCCAGCATCCCGGAGTCGCCTCTTCACTGTTGACGTTGAGACTGGTGTTTTGCGGATACTATTTAATTAAGCTTCCAGTTGAGGACTTGTGAGGCGTCTGTTTCTGTATATAAATACATAGAGGCTCTCTGTTCAGTACTGTATATAAATACACAGAGGCTCTCTGCTCAGTACTGTATATAAATACACAGAGGCTCTCTGCTCAGTACTGTATAGAAATACACACAGGCTCTGCTCAGTACTGTTTATAAATACACAGAGGCTCTGCTCAGTACTGTTTATAAATACACAGAGGCTCTCTGCTCAGTACTGTATATAAATACATAGAGGCTTTCTGCTCAGTACTGTATAGAAATACATAGAGGCTCTGCTCAGTACTGTATATAAATACATAGAGGCTTTCTGATCAGTACTGTATAGAAATACACAGAGGCTCTGCTCAGTACTGTATATAAATACATAGAGGCTCTCTGCTCAGTACTGTATAGAAATACATAGAGGCTTTCTGCTCAGTACTGTATATAAATACATAGAGGCTCTGCTCAGTATTGTATATAAATATTCTCTGCTCAGTACAGTACTCCCCATCATCATTATGTTTGTTTACAGATTAGCACAATGACAGCAGACCACATCAGATCTGATCAGCCTCATATTCCACTGTCTAATGTTATGTCTAAACCAGCCTGACAGGCTGACCTGGGGAAGTCACTGTGCTGCTCTACTACTCTCTAATCCCATGTTCTACCAACCTCAGAGAGAGAGAGAGAGAGACAGAGAGACAGAAAGAGAGCGAGAAAGAGAGAAAAGGAGAGTGAGAGACGAGACGAGAGAGAAGAAGAGAGGTTATTTAACTATAGAGGCACTATCTTTCATTTCCTAAGGGGTTGTGTGTGTGTGTGTGTGTGTGTGTGTGTGTGTGCGCTACCTTAATCTACTTTGGCTCTACTGCTGGCTGGGTGGGGATCATTAGCCAGATCATAGGCCACATTTTCGGCAATGGATGGAGGGGTAGAGGGATAAAGAGGTGGATTATCAGTAGCCCCAGTTGTTGTTTTGGGGTGGGGAGGAGGGGTGGATGTGTGGGAGCTTAGTGTGTGGATTTGTTTTTTATTTGATTTTGTTATTAAAGGGTGGATAAGTGGTTTAATGCATTAGCTGATGGATGGAACCACCAATGCACATGGATGGGTGTGGGCGGGGAGTATAGTTAGTGGTATGTTTGTGACACGTGGCCTATTTAGCTCCTCAGGCCAATCACAGTTCACTAGTAATCTATACACTATCAGACTACTGATGACATTACATTGCATCAGGACTGTTCTAATCTAGGGCGGGGCAGTATGCCGTATTTTACGATATACCAGTATTGATACACTGACCGGTTTGGGTTTTTACTTTACCTTCTATAACAGTATTTGAGTGTTTTGGTTTGTTAAATGTGATACTGCGTGTGTAACGTACATTTTCATCATTTACTTCGCTACTTGAGTTCTCTCTCTCTCTCCTCTCTCTCTCTCTCCGCTCTCTCTCTCTCTCTCCGCTCTCCGCTCTCTCTCCGCTCTCGCTCTCTCTCTGCTCTCGCTCTCTCTCCGTGCTGCTTTCCACACAGACTTAGCCCAGCCCCGTGTCACTCAAGGAGCGCATTTGTTGTTCTCTGACCACAAGACGCTTGCGTCCAGTCTTCTTTACATGGGCAAAACAGCACATTTATTATTGCTATTATATATTTTTTTTAAACCTTTATTTAACTAGGCAAGTCAGTTAAAGAACAAATTCTTAATTACTATGACGGCCTACCAAAAGGCAAAAGACCTCCTGTGGGGACGGGGGCTGGGATTAAAAATAAACAAATAAAATATAAATATAGGACAAAACACACATCACAACAAGAGAGACAACCCAACACTACATAAAGAGAGACAACACAACACTACATAAAGAGAGACAACACAACACTACATAAAGAGAGACCTAAGACAACAACACTACATAAAGAGAGACAACACAACACTACATAAAGAGAGACAACACAACACTACATAAAAAGAGACAACACAACACTACATAAAGAGAGACCTAAGACCACAACACGACATAAAGAGAGACAACACAACACGACATAAAGAGAGACAACACAACACTACATAAAGAGAGACAACACAACACTACATAAAGAGAGACAACACAACACTACATAAAGAGAGACAACCCAACACTACATAAAGAGAGACCTAAGACAACACTACATAAAGAGAGACAACACAACACTACATAAAGAGAGACAACACAACACTACATAAAGAGAGACCTAAGACAACACTACATAAAGAGAGACAACACAACACTACATAAAGAGAGACAACACTACATAAAGAGAGACCTAAGACAACACTACATAAAGAGAGACAACACAACACTACATAAAGAGAGACCTAAGACAACACTACATAAAGAGAGACAACACAACACTACATAAAGAGAGACCTAAGACAACAACATAGCAAGGAAGCAACACATGATAACACAGCATGGTAGCAACACAACATGACAACAACATGGTAGCAGCACAAAACATGGTACAAACATTATTGGGTACAGACAACAGCACAAAGGACAAGAAGGTAGAGACAACAATACATCACACAAAGCAGCCTCAACTGTCAATAAGAGTGTCCATGATTGAGTCTTTGAATGATCTACACATGAAACAATGTTGATGACAGCAATGCTGTTTTCTCTTTGCTTCTTAATATAAATCAACTAGCGTTCTATAGTGACACTATTAGTTTGTGTTTCTTACATCAGCAAACAGCTAGTTTGTCTTTTCTTAGTAATTTGTGCCTAAATCTTGTTAGCCATTAATGCTAATTGCTAGCTAGCTAAAACATGTACTGAGTCAGAGCAAACATAACTAGCTATACAGCCTGATAATACCAGTGATGGTGTAGACCTACACCTGCATGTTTTTTGTGCAACAGTATCTTCTAAATCAAAGAGGAATAAGCGAAGCCGTACGTGACAGTGTGGAAATGATCTCAAGTGAGTGCAGGAAATACAGAAATTTATGAAAATGCTGAAAAAGTTTAATTGAACACAATAAAACAATCAGAATGGAGAAAGCCCCATTGAAATAACTTGTAGAATGTATGTGCTGCCACCCTAGGATCACACACAACTCATAATCATAAAGCACATTTACAACTTTCATTATTCAAAAACATCAAATACCGTGATAACGTCCCATTAAAAAAATACTGTGATATGATATTTAATTTAATAAAGCGCCAGAGACCGTATCGACCAGCCCTATTCTAACCCTAAAGCGCCAGAGACCGTATCGACCAGCCCTATTCTAACCCTAAAGCACCAGAGACCGTATCGACCAGCCCTATTCTAACCCTAAAGCGCCAGAGACCGTATCGACCAGCCCTATTCTAACCCTAAAGCGCCAGAGACCGTATCGACCAGCCCTATTCTAACCCTAAAGCGCCAGAGACCGTATCGACCAGCCCTATTCTAACCCTAAAGCGTCAGAGACCGTATCGACCAGCCCTATTCTAACCCTAAAGCGCCAGAGACCGTATCGACCAGCCCTATTCTAACCCTAAAGCGCCAGAGACCGTATCGACCAGCCCTATTCTAACCCTAAAGCGCCAGAGACCGTATCGTCCAGCCCTATTCTAACCCTAAAGCGCCAGAGACCGTATCGACCAGCCCTATTCTAACCCTAAAGCGCCAGAGACCGTATCGACCAGCCCTATTCTAACCCTAAAGCGCCAGAGACCGTATCGACCAGCCCTATTCTAACCCTAAAGCGCCAGAGACCGTATCGACCAGCCCTATTCTAACCCTAAAGCGCCAGAGACCGTATCGTCCAGCCCTATTCTAACCCTAAAGCGCCAGAGACCGTATCGACCAGCCCTATTCTAACCCTAAAGCGCCAGAGACCGTATCGACCAGCCCTATTCTAACCCTAAAGCGCCAGAGACTGTATCGACCAGCCCTATTCTAACCCTAAAGCGCCAGAGACCGCATCGACCAGCCCTATTCTAACCCTAAAGCGCCAGAGACCGTATCGACCAGCCCTATTCTAACCCTAAAGCGCCAGAGACCGTATCGACCAGCCCTATTCTAACCCTAAAGCGCCAGAGACCGTATCGACCAGCCCTATTCTAACCCTAAAGCGCCAGAGACCGTATCGACCAGCCCTATTCTAACCCTAAAGCGCCAGAGACCGTATCGACCAGCCCTATTCTAACCCTAAAGCGCCAGAGACCGTATCGTCCAGCCCTATTCTAACCCTAAAGCGCCAGAGACCGTATCGACCAGCCCTATTCTAACCCTAAAGCGCCAGAGACCGTATCGTCCAGCCCTATTCTAACCCTAAAGCGCCAGAGACCGTATCGACCAGCCCTATTCTAACCCTAAAGCGCCAGAGACCGTATCGACCAGCCCTATTCTAACCCTAAAGCGTCAGAGGTCATCCTTAAATTGCATTCTGATTCAGATTTTTTATGGGGACATTACTAGTCTGTCTATGAACTGAGGAACTCCGTGACAAGGGTCCAACTTTCAATTTCCTTTCTCAGCTTCGCTCCATCTCCTTTTTCATTAGATCAATCTCCTGCCATTCTAATCCTTCTGTCTCTCCATCTCACTCATAGATGCCTGTATTTAGAGCCACTTGGACATGTGTGGATCTCCTCTCCTCTCCTCTCCTCTCCTCTCCTCTCCTCTCCTCTCCTCTCCTCTCCTCTCCTCTCCTCTCCTCTCCTCTCCTCCTCTTCTCCCCTCCTGTCCTCCTCTCCTCCTCTTCTCCCCTCCTCTCCTCCTCTTCTTCTCTCCTCTCCTCCTCTCCTCCCCTCCTCTTCTCCCCTCCTCACCTCCTCCCCTTCTCCCCTATCATCCTCCCCTCCTCTTCTCTCCTCCTCTTCTCCCCTCCCCTCCTCTACTCTCATCCTCCTCCTCCCTCCTCTCCTCTCCTCTTCTCCTCTTCTCTCCTCCTCTTCTCCTCTCCTCCCCTTCTCCCCTATCATCCTACCCTCCTCCCCTCTTCTCTCCTCCTCTTCTCCCCTCCCCTCCTCTCCTCTCATCCTCCTCCTCCCTCCTCTCCTCTCCTCTTCTCCTCTTCTCTCCTCCTCTTCTCCCCTCCTCTCCTCCTCTTCTTCTCTTCTCTCCTCCTCTCCTCTCCTCTCATCCTCCCCTCCTCTCCTTATCTCCTCTCCCCTCACCCTCTACTCCCCTCCTCTTCTCCCCTCCTCACCTCCTCCCCTTCTCCCCTATCATCCTACCCTCCTCCCCTCCTCTTCTCTTCTTTCCTCCTCTTCTCCCCTCCCCTCCTCTCCTCTCATCCTCCCCCCCTCTCCTCTCATCCTCCTCTCCCCTCCTCCCCTCCTCTCCTCTCCTCTCCTCTCCTCTCCTCTCCTCTCCTCTCATCCTCCTCCCCCCTCCTCTCCTCTCCTCTCCTCTCATCCTCCTCTCCTCTCCTCTCATCCACCTCTTCTCCTCTCCTCTCCTCTCCTCTCCCCTCCTCTCCTCTCCTTACAGTGAAATGCTGAATACAACAGCTGTAGACCTCACAGTGAAATGCTGAATACAACAGCTGTAGACCTTACAGTGAAATGCTGAATACAACAGCTGTAGACCTTACAGTGAAATGCTGAATAAAACAGCTGTAGACCTCACAGTGAAATGCTGAATACAACAGCTGTAGACCTTACAGTGAAATGCTGAATACAACAGCTGTAGACCTTACAGTGAAATGCTGAATAAAACAGCTGTAGACCTCACAGTGAAATGCTTACTTACAAGCCCTAACCAACAATGCAGTTTTAAGAAAAATAAGTGTTAAGTAAAAAAAAGTAACAAATAATTAAAGAAGAGCAGTAAAATAACAATAGCGAGGCTATATACAGAGGGTACCGGTACAGAGTCAATGTGGAGACTATATACAGGGGGTACCGGTACAGAGTCAATGTGGAGACTATATACAGGGGGTACCGGTACAGAGTCAATGTGGAGGCTATATACAGAGGGTACCGGTACAGAGTCAATGTGGAGGCTATATACAGGGGGTACCGGTACAGAGTCAATGTGGAGGCTATATACAGGGGGTACCGGTACAGAGTCAATGTGGAGGTTATATACAGGGGGTACCGGTACAGAGTCAATGTGGAGGTTATATACAGGGGGTACCGGTACAGAGTCAATGTGGAGACTATATACAGGGGGTACCGGTACAGAGTCAATGTGGAGACTATATACAGGGGGTACCGGTACAGAGTCAATGTGGAGACTATATACAGAGGGTACCGGTACAGAGTCAATGTGGAGGCTATATACAGGGGGTACCGGTACAGAGTCAATGTGGAGGATATATACAGGGGGTACCGGTACAGAGTCAATGTGGAGACTATATACAGGGGGTACCGGTACAGAGTCAATGTGGAGACTATATACAGGGGGTACCGGTACAGAGTCAATGTGGAGACTATATACAGGGGGTACCGGTACAGAGTCAATGTGGAGGCAATATACAGGGGGTACCGGTACAGAGTCAATGTGGAGACTATATACAGGGGGTACCGGTACCGAGTCAATGTGGAGACTATATACAGGGGGTACCGGTACAGAGTCAATGTGGAGGCAATATACAGGGGGTACCGGTACAGAGTCAATGTGGAGACTATATACAGGGGGTACCGGTACAGAGTCAATGTGGAGACTATATACAGGGGGTACCGGTACAGAGTCAATGTGGAGACTATATACAGGGGGTACCGGTACAGAGTCAATGTGGAGACTATATACAGGGGGTACCGGTACAGAGTCAATGTGGAGACTATATACAGGGGGTACCGGTACAGAGTCAATGTGGAGACTATATACAGGGGGTACCGGTACCGAGTCAATGTGGAGACTATATACAGGGGGTACCGGTACAGAGTCAATGTGCGGGGCACCGGTATTGAGGTAATATGTACATGTAGGTAGAGTTAAAGTGACTATGCATAGATTATAAACAGAGTAGCAGCAGTGTAAAAGAGCCCTTTGATTAGCTGTTCAGGAGTCTTATGGCTTTGAGGTAGAAGCTGTTTAGAAGCCTCTTGGACCTAGACTTGGCACTCCGGTACCGTTTGCCATGCGGTAGCAGAGATAACAGTCTGTGATTAGGGTGGCTGGAGTCTTGGACAATTTTT
This sequence comes from Oncorhynchus mykiss, assembly GCF_057628025.1. NCBI lineage: Eukaryota > Metazoa > Chordata > Actinopteri > Salmoniformes > Salmonidae > Oncorhynchus > Oncorhynchus mykiss. The sequence goes on from NC_143043.1 coordinate 43,446,761, forward strand.
AGGGCCTTCCTCTGACTCTGCTTGGTATACAGAGGTCCTAGATGGCAGTTGAATGAGAGGAGTGAGAAAGATGAAAGAAAGTAGAGGACAGGATGGAGAGAGGAGAGGACAGGATGGAGAGAGGAGAGGAGAGGATGGAGAGAGGAGAGGAGAGGATGGAGAGAGGAGAGGAGAGGATGCAGAGAGGAGAGGAGAGGATGGAGAGAGGAGAGGAGAGGAGAGGATGGAGAGAGGAGAGGAGAGGATGGAGAGAGGAGAGGAGAGGAGAGGATGGAGAGAGGAGAGGAGAGGAGAGGAGAGGAGAGGAGAGGAAGGAGAGAGGATAGGATGGAGAGAGGATAGGATGGAGAGAGGAGAGGATGGAGAGAGCAGAGGAGAGGATGGAGAGAGGAGAGGATAGGATGGGGAGAGGATGGAGATGAGAAGATGGAGAGAGGAGAGGAGAGGAGAAGATGGAGAGAGGAGAGGAGAAGATGGAGAGAGGAGAAGATGAGGAGAGGAGAGGAGAAGATGGAGAGAGGAGAGGAGAAGATGAAGAGAGGAGAGGATGGAGAGAGGAGAGGAGAAGATGAGGAGAGAGGAGAGGAGAGGATGGAGAGGAGAGAATGGAGAGAGGAGAGGGGAAGATGGAGAGAGGAGAGGATGGAGAGAGGAGAGGAGAGGATGGAGAGAGGAGAGGAGAGGATGGAGAGAGGAGAGGAGAGGAGAGGAGAGAGGAGAGGAGAGGATGGAGAGAGGAGAGGAGAGGAGAGGATGGAGAGAGGAGAGGATGAGGAGAGGAGAGGATGTAGAGAGGAGAGGAGAGGATAGAGAGAGGAGAGGAGAGGATGGGGAGAGGAGAGGAAAGGAAGGAGAGAGGAGAGGATGGAGAGAGGAGAGGATGAGGAGAGGAGAGGAGAGGAGAGAGGAGAGGAGAGGATGGAGAGAGGAGAGGAGAGGATGGGGAGAGGATGGAGAGAGGATAGGAGAGGATGAGGAGAGGAGAGGATGGAGAGGAGAGGAAGGAGAGAGGAGAGGAAAGGGAGAGGATGGAGAGAGGAGAGGATGCGGAGAGGATGGAGAGAGGATAGGAGAGGATGAGGAGAGGAGAGGATGGAGAGAGGTCGGAGGCCATGATGGCATCTCTGATGTGCGTGACTAAACAATGTAGTATTGTCTCATACTACTCTCTACTCTCTCCTTCCTCTACTCTCTCCTCTAATCAAATCAAATCAAATGTATTTATATAGCCCTTCGTACATCAGCTGATATCTCAAAGTGCTGTACAGAAACCCAGCCTAAAACCCCAAACAGCAAGCAATGCAGGTGTTGAAGCACGTTGGCTAGGAAAAACTCCCTAGAAAGGCCAAAACCTAGGAAGAAACCTAGAGAGGAACCAGGCTATGAGGCTACCAGGCTATGAGGGATGGCGGCATGAGGAGATTATAACAGAACATGGCCCAAATGTTCATAAATGACCAGCATGGTCAAATAATAGGTCTGGGACAGGTAGCACGTCCGGTGAACAGGTCAGGATTTCATAGCCGCAGGCAGAACAGTTGAAACTGGAGCAGCAGCACGGCCAGGTGGACTGGGGACAGCAAGGAGTCATCATGCCAGGTAGTCCTGAGGCATGGTCCTACGGCTCAGGTCCTCCAAGAGAGAGAAACTCTCTCTGTCCTCTACTCTCTCCTTCCTCCCCCCATCCTCTACTCTCTCCGTCCTCTACTCTCTCTGTCCTCTACTCTCCTTCCTCTCCCCGTCCTCTACTCTCTCTGTCCTCTACTCTCTCTGTCCTCTACTCTCTCTGTCCTCTATTCTCTCCTTCCTCCACTCTTCCTCCACTCTACTCTCTCCTTCCTCTACTCTCTCCTTCCTCTACTCTCTCTGTCCTCTACTCTCTCCGGCTTCTACTCTCTCCATCCTCTACTCTCTCCTTCCTCTACTCTCTCCTTCCTCTCCTCTCTCCATCCTCTACTCTCTCCATCCTCTACTCTCTCCTCTACTCTCTCCTTCCTCTACTCTCTCCTTCCTCTACTCTCTACTCTCTCCTTCCTCTACTCTCTACTCTCTCCTTCCTCGACTCTCTCCTTCCTCTACTCTCTCCTTCAACTACTCTCTCCTTCCTCGACTCTCTCCATCTCTCCTTCCTCTACTCTCTCCTTCCTCTTCTCTCTCCATCTTCTACTCTCTCCTTCCTCTACTCTTCTCTCTCCTTCCTCTCCTCCTCTCCGTCCTCTCCTCGCTCCTTCCTCTCCTCCTCTCTGTCCTCTACTCTCTCTGTCCTCTACTCTCTCTGTCCTCTACTCTCTCTGTCCTCTACTCTCTCCTTCCTCTCCCCATCCTATACTCTCTCCGTCCTCTACTCTCTCCGTCCTCTACTCTCTCTGTCCTTTACTCTCTCCTTCCTCTCCCCATCCTCTACTCTCTCCATCCTCTCCTCTCTCTGCCATCTACTCTCTCCTTCCTCTACTCTTTCCTTCCTCTAGTCTTCTCTCTCCTTCCTCTCCTCTCTCCTTCCTCTACTCTCTCCTTCCTCTACTCTCTTCTTCCTCTCCTCCTCTCCATCCTCTACTCTCTCCTTCCTCTACTGTCTCCTTCCTCTACTTTCTCCTTCCTCTACTCTCTCCCCTACTCTCTCCTTCCTCTACTCTCTCCATCCTCTACTCTCTCCATCCTTTACTCTCTCTATCCTCTACTCTCTCCTTCCTCTCCTCTCTCCATCCTCTACTCTCTCCATCCTCTACTCTCTCCGTCCTCTACTCTCTCCTCTACTCTCTCCTTCCTCTACTCTCTCCTTCCTCTACTCTCTACTCTCTCCTTCCTCGACTCTCTCCTTCCTCTACTCTCTCCTTCCTCTACTCTCTCCTTCCTCGACTCTCTCCATCTCTCCTTCCTCTACTCTCTCCTTCCTCTTCTCTCTCCATCTTCTACTCTCTCCATCCTCTACTCTCTCCTTCCTCTACTCTCTCTGTCCTCTATTCTCTCCTTCCTCTACTCTCTCCTTCCTCTCCCCATCCTCTACTCTCTCTGTCCTCTACTCTCTCTTTCTTCTGCTCTCTCCTTCCTCTACACTCTCTGTCCTCTACTCTCTCTGTCCTCTACTCTCGCCTTCCTCTCCCCATCCTATACTCTCTCTGTCCTCTACTCTCTCCTTCCTCTACTCTCTCCTTCCTATCCCCATCCTCTACTCTCTCTGTCCTCTACTATCTCGTTCTTCTACTCTCTCTGTCCTCTACTCTCTCCTTCCTCGACTCTCTCCATCTCTCCTTCCTGTCCCCATCCTCTACTCTCTCTGTCCTCTACTATCTCGTTCTTCTACTCTCTCTGTCCTCTACTCTCTCTGTCCTCTACTCTCTCTTTCCTCTACTCTCTCTGTCATCTACCCTCTCTGTCCTCCTACTCTCTCTGTCCTCTACTCTCTCCTTCCTCTACTATCTCCTTCCTCGACTCTCTCCATCTCTCCTTCCTCTACTCTCTCCTTCCTCTTCTCTCTCCATCTTCTACTCTCTCCATCCTCTACTCTCTCCTTCCTCTACTCTCTCCGTCCTCTACTCTCTCCGTCCTCTACTCTCTCCGTCCTCTACTCTCTCCGTCATCTACTCTTCTCTCTCCTCCTCTCCTCCTCTCCATCCTCTACTCTCTCCTTCCTCTACTCTCTCCTTCCTCTACTTTCTCCTTCCTCTACTCTCTCCCCTACTCTCTCCTTCCTCTACTCTCTCCATCCTTTACTCTCTCTATCCTCTATTCTCTCCTTCCTCTCCTCTCTCCATCCTCTACTCTCTCCATCCTCTACTCTCTCCGTCCTCTACTCTCTCCTCTACTCTCTCCTTCCTCTACTCTCTCCTTCCTCTACTCTCTACTCTCTCCTTCCTTGACTCTCTCCTTCCTCTACTCTCTCCTTTCTCTACTCTCTCCTTCCTCGACTCTCTCCATCTCTCCTTCCTCTACTCTCTCCTTCCTCTTCTCTCTCTATCTTCTACTCTCTCCATCCTCTACTCTCTCCTTCCTCTACTCTCTCCGTCCTCTACTCTCTCCGTCCTCTACTCTCTCCGTCATCTACTCTTCTCTCTCCTTCCTCTCCTCTCTCCATCCTCTACTCTCTCCTTCCTCTCCTCCTCTCCGTCCTCTACTCTTTCCGTCCTCTACTCTCTCCGTCCTCTCCTCTCTCCATCCTCTACTCTCTCTCTGTCCTCTACTCTCTCCTTCCTCTCCCCATCCTCTCCTCGCTCCATCCTCTCCTATCTCGTTCTTCTACTCTCTCTGTCCTCTACTCTCTCTGTCCTCTACTCTCTCTTTCCTCTACTCTCTCTGTCATCTACGCTCTCCGTCCTCTACTCTCTCCGTCATCTACTCTTCTCTCTCCTCCTCTCCTCCTCTCCATCCTCTACTCTCTCCTTCCTCTACTTTCTCCTTCCTCTACTCTCTCCCCTACTCTCTCCTTCCTCTACTCTCTCCATCCTCTACTCTCTCCATCCTTTACTCTCTCTATCCTCTATTCTCTCCTTCCTCTCCTCTCTCCATCCTCTACTCTCTCCATCCTCTACTCTCTCCGTCCTCTACTCTCTCCTCTACTCTCTCCTTCCTCTACTCTCTCCTTCCTCTACTCTCTACTCTCTCCTTCCTTGACTCTCTCCTTCCTCTACTCTCTCCTTTCTCTACTCTCTCCTTCCTCGACTCTCTCCATCTCTCCTTCCTCTACTCTCTCCTTCCTCTTCTCTCTCCATCTTCTACTCTCTCCATCCTCTACTCTCTCCTTCCTCTACTCTCTCCGTCCTCTACTCTCTCCGTCCTCTACTCTCTCCGTCATCTACTCTTCTCTCTCCTTCCTCTCCTCTCTCCATCCTCTACTCTCTCCTTCCTCTCCTCCTCTCCGTCCTCTACTCTTTCCGTCCTCTACTCTCTCCGTCCTCTCCTCTCTCCATCCTCTACTCTCTCTCTGTCCTCTACTCTCTCCTTCCTGTCCCCATCCTCTACTCTCTCTGTCCTCTACTATCTCGTTCTTCTACTCTCTCTGTCCTCTACTCTCTCTGTCCTCTACTCTCTCTTTCCTCTACTCTCTCTGTCATCTACCCTCTCTTTCCTCCTACTCTCTCTGTCCTCTACTCTCTCCTTCCTCTACTCTCTCCTTCCTCGACTCTCTCCATCTCTCCTTCCTCTACTCTCTCCTTCCTCTTCTCTCTCCATCTTCTACTCTCTCCATCCTCTACTCTCTCCTTCCTCTACTCTCTCCGTCCTCTACTCTCTCCGTCCTCTACTCTCTCCGTCATCTACTCTTCTCTCTCCGTCCTCTCCTCTCTCCATCCTCTACTCTCTCTCTGTCCTCTACTCTCTCCTTCCTGTCCCCATCCTCTACTCTCTCTGTCCTCTACTATCTCGTTCTTCTACTCTCTCTGTCCTCTACTCTCTCTGTCCTCTACTCTCTCTTTCCTCTACTCTCTCTGTCATCTACCCTCTCTTTCCTCCTACTCTCTCTGTCCTCTACTCTCTCCTTCCTCTACTCTCTCCTTCCTCGACTCTCTCCATCTCTCCTTCCTCTACTCTCTCCTTCCTCTTCTCTCTCCATCTTCTACTCTCTCCATCCTCTACTCTCTCCTTCCTCTACTCTCTCCGTCCTCTACTCTCTCCGTCCTCTACTCTCTCCGTCATCTACTCTTCTCTCTCCTCCTCTCCTCCTCTCCATCCTCTACTCTCTCCTTCCTCTACTCTCTCCTTCCTCTACTTTCTCCTTCCTCTACTCTCTCCCCTACTCTCTCCTTCCTCTACTCTCTCCATCCTCTACTCTCTCCATCCTTTACTCTCTCTATCCTCTATTCTCTCCTTCCTCTCCTCTCTCCATCCTCTACTCTCTCCATCCTCTACTCTCTCCGTCCTCTACTCTCTCCTCTACTCTCTCCTTCCTCTACTCTCTCCTTCCTCTACTCTCTACTCTCTCCTTCCTTGACTCTCTCCTTCCTCTACTCTCTCCTTTCTCTACTCTCTCCTTCCTCGACTCTCTCCATCTCTCCTTACTCTACTCTCTCCTTCCTCTTCTCTCTCCATCTTCTACTCTCTCCATCCTCTACTCTCTCCTTCCTCTACTCTCTCCGTCCTCTACTCTCTCCGTCCTCTACTCTCTCCGTCCTCTACTCTCTCCGTCATCTACTCTTCTCTCTCCTTCCTCTCCTCTCTCCATCCTCTACTCTCTCCTTCCTCTCCTCCTCTCCGTCCTCTACTCTTTCCGTCCTCTAATCTCTCCGTCCTCTCCTCTCTCCATCCTCTACTCTCTCTCTGTCCTCTACTCTCTCCTTCCTCACCCCATCCTCTCCTCGCTCCATCCTCTCCTCTCTCCGTCATCTACTCTCTCCTTCCTCTTCTCTCTCCTTCCTCTCCTCCTCTCCGTCCTCTCCTCTCTCCTTGCTCTCCTCCTCTCCGTCCTCTCCTCTCTCCATCCTCTCCTCTCCCCATCCTCTACTCTCTCCTTCCTCTCCCCATCCTCTACTCTCTCCTTCCTCTCCCCATCCTCTACTCTCTCCTTCCTCTCCTCTCTCCGTCATCTACTCTCACCTTCCTCTACTCTTTCCTTCCTCTAGTCTTCTCTCTCCTTCCTCTACTCTCTCTGTCCTCTATTCTCTCCTTCCTCTACTCTCTCCTTCCTCTCCCCATCCTCTACTCTCTCTGTCCTCTACTCTCTCTTTCTTCTGCTCTCTCCTTCCTCTACTCTCTCTGTCCTCTACTCTCTCTGTCCTCTACTCTCGCCTTCCTCTCCCCATCCTATACTCTCTCTGTCCTCTACTCTCTTTGTCCTCTACTCTCTCTGTCCTCTACTCTCTCCTTCCTCTACTCTCTCCTTCCTCTCCCCATCCTCTACTCTCTCTGTCCTCTACTCTCTCTGTCCTCTACTCTCCCCATCCTCTCCCCATCCTCTACGCTCTCTGTCCTCTTCTCTCTCTTTCTTCTACTCTCTCCTTCCTCTACTCTCTCCTTCCTCTACTCTCTACTCTCTCCTTCCTTGACTCTCTCCTTCCTCTACTCTCTCCTTCCTCTACTCTCTCCTTCCTCGACTCTCTCCATCTCTCCTTCCTCTACTCTCTCCTTCCTCTTCTCTCTCCATCTTCTACTCTCTCCGTCCTCTACTCTCTCCGTCCTCTACTCTCTCCGTCATCTACTCTTCTCTCTCCTTCCTCTCCTCTCTCCATCCTCTACTCTCTCCTTCCTCTCCTCCTCTCCGTCCTCTACTCTTTCCGTCCTCTACTCTCTCCGTCCTCTCCTCTCTCCGTCCTCTACTCTCTCTGTCCTCTACTCTCTCCTTCCTCTCCCCATCCTCTACTCTCTCCTTCCTCTCCCCATCCTCTACTCTCTCCTTCCTCTCCCCATCCTCTACTCTCTCCGTCCTCTACTCTCTCCGTCCTCTACTCTCTCCGTCCTCTACTCTCTCCGTCATCTACTCTTCTCTCTCCTTCCTCTCCTCTCTCCATCCTCTACTCTCTCCTTCCTCTCCTCCTCTCCGTCCTCTTCTCTTTCCGTCCTCTACTCTCTCCGTCCTCTCCTCTCTCCATCCTCTACTCTCTCTCTGTCCTCTACTCTCTCCTTCCTCTCCCCATCCTCTCCTCGCTCCATCCTCTCCTCTCTCCGTCATCTACTCTCTCCTTCCTCTTCTCTCTCCTTCCTCTCCTCCTCTCCGTCCTCTCCTCTCTCCTTGCTCTCCTCCTCTCCGTCCTCTCCTCTCTCCATCCTCTCCTCTCCCCATCCTCTACTCTCTCCTTCCTCTCCCCATCCTCTACTCTCTCCTTCCTCTCCCCATCCTCTACTCTCTCCATCCTCTCCTCTCTCCGTCATCTACTCTCTCCTTCCTCTACTCTTTCCTTCCTCTAGTCTTCTCTCTCCTTCCTCTACTCTCTCCTTCCTCTCCCCATCCTCTACTCTCTCTGTCCTCTACTCTCTCTTTCTTCTGCTCTCTCCTTCCTCTACTCTCTCTGTCCTCTACTCTCTCTGTCCTCTACTCTCGCCTTCCTCTCCCCATCCTATACTCTCTCTGTCCTCTACTCTCTTTGTCCTCTACTCTCTCTGTCCTCTACTCTCTCCTTCCTCTACTCTCTCCTTCCTCTCCCCATCCTCTACTCTCTCTGTCCTCTACTCTCTCTGTCCTCTACTCTCCCCATCCTCTCCCCATCCTCTACGCTCTCTGTCCTCTACTCTCTCTTTCTTCTACTCTCTCCTTCCTCTACTCTCTCCTTCCTCTACTCTCTACTCTCTCCTTCCTTGACTCTCTCCTTCCTCTACTCTCTCCTTCCTCTACTCTCTCCTTCCTCGACTCTCTCCATCTCTCCTTCCTCTACTCTCTCCTTCCTCTTCTCTCTCCATCTTCTACTCTCTCCGTCCTCTACTCTCTCCGTCCTCTACTCTCTCCGTCATCTACTCTTCTCTCTCCTTCCTCTCCTCTCTCCATCCTCTACTCTCTCCTTCCTCTCCTCCTCTCCGTCCTCTACTCTTTCCGTCCTCTACTCTCTCCTTCCTCTCCCCATCCTCTACTCTCTCCTTCCTCTCCCCATCCTCTACTCTCTCCTTCCTCTCCCCATCCTCTACTCTCTCCATCCTCTCCTCTCTCCGTCATCTACTCTCTCCTTCCTCTACTCTTTCCTTCCTCTAGTCTTCTCTCTCCTTCCTCTACTCTCTCCTTCCTCTCCCCATCCTCTACTCTCTCTGTCCTCTACTCTCTCTTTCTTCTGCTCTCTCCTTCCTCTACTCTCTCTGTCCTCTACTCTCTCTGTCCTCTACTCTCGCCTTCCTCTCCCCATCCTATACTCTCTCTGTCCTCTACTCTCTTTGTCCTCTACTCTCTCTGTCCTCTACTCTCTCCTTCCTCTACTCTCTCCTTCCTCTCCCCATCCTCTACTCTCTCTGTCCTCTACTCTCTCTGTCCTCTACTCTCCCCATCCTCTCCCCATCCTCTACGCTCTCTGTCCTCTACTCTCTCTTTCTTCTACTCTCTCCTTCCTCTACTCTCTCCTTCCTCTACTCTCTACTCTCTCCTTCCTTGACTCTCTCCTTCCTCTACTCTCTCCTTCCTCTACTCTCTCCTTCCTCGACTCTCTCCATCTCTCCTTCCTCTACTCTCTCCTTCCTCTTCTCTCTCCATCTTCTACTCTCTCCGTCCTCTACTCTCTCCGTCCTCTACTCTCTCCGTCATCTACTCTTCTCTCTCCTTCCTCTCCTCTCTCCATCCTCTACTCTCTCCTTCCTCTCCTCCTCTCCGTCCTCTACTCTTTCCGTCCTCTACTCTCTCCTTCCTCTCCCCATCCTCTACTCTCTCCTTCCTCTCCCCATCCTCTACTCTCTCCTTCCTCTCCCCATCCTCTACTCTCTCCATCCTCTCCTCTCTCCGTCATCTACTCTCTCCTTCCTCTACTCTCTCCTTCCTCTACTCTCTCTGTCCTCTATTCTCTCCGTCCTCTACTCTTTCCGTCCTCTAATCTCTCCGTCCTCTCCTCTCTCCATCCTCTACTCTCTCTCTGTCCTCTACTCTCTCCTTCCTCACCCCATCCTCTCCTCGCTCCATCCTCTCCTCTCTCCGTCATCTACTCTCTCCTTCCTCTTCTCTCTCCTTCCTCTCCTCCTCTCCGTCCTCTCCTCTCTCCTTGCTCTCCTCCTCTCCGTCCTCTCCTCTCTCCATCCTCTCCTCTCCCCATCATCTACTCTCTCCTTCCTCTCCCCATCCTCTACTCTCTCCTTCCTCTCCCCATCCTCTACTCTCTCCTTCCTCTCCTCTCTCCGTCATCTACTCTCACCTTCCTCTACTCTTTCCTTCCTCTAGTCTTCTCTCTCCTTCCTCTACTCTCTCTGTCCTCTATTCTCTCCTTCCTCTACTCTCTCCTTCCTCTCCCCATCCTCTACTCTCTCTGTCCTCTACTCTCTCTTTCTTCTGCTCTCTCCTTCCTCTACTCTCTCTGTCCTCTACTCTCTCTGTCCTCTACTCTCGCCTTCCTCTCCCCATCCTATACTCTCTCTGTCCTCTACTCTCTTTGTCCTCTACTCTCTCTGTCCTCTACTCTCTCCTTCCTCTACTCTCTCCTTCCTCTCCCCATCCTCTACTCTCTCTGTCCTCTACTCTCTCTGTCCTCTACTCTCCCCATCCTCTCCCCATCCTCTACGCTCTCTGTCCTCTTCTCTCTCTTTCTTCTACTCTCTCCTTCCTCTACTCTCTCCTTCCTCTACTCTCTACTCTCTCCTTCCTTGACTCTCTCCTTCCTCTACTCTCTCCTTCCTCTACTCTCTCCTTCCTCGACTCTCTCCATCTCTCCTTCCTCTACTCTCTCCTTCCTCTTCTCTCTCCATCTTCTACTCTCTCCGTCCTCTACTCTCTCCGTCCTCTACTCTCTCCGTCATCTACTCTTCTCTCTCCTTCCTCTCCTCTCTCCATCCTCTACTCTCTCCTTCCTCTCCTCCTCTCCGTCCTCTACTCTTTCCGTCCTCTACTCTCTCCTTCCTCTCCCCATCCTCTACTCTCTCCTTCCTCTCCCCATCCTCTACTCTCTCCTTCCTCTCCCCATCCTCTACTCTCTCCATCCTCTCCTCTCTCCGTCATCTACTCTCTCCTTCCTCTACTCTCTCCTTCCTCCACTCTCTCTGTCCTCTATTCTCTCCGTCCTCTACTCTTTCCGTCCTCTAATCTCTCCGTCCTCTCCTCTCTCCATCCTCTACTCTCTCTCTGTCCTCTACTCTCTCCTTCCTCACCCCATCCTCTCCTCGCTCCATCCTCTCCTCTCTCCGTCATCTACTCTCTCCTTCCTCTTCTCTCTCCTTCCTCTCCTCCTCTCCGTCCTCTCCTCTCTCCTTGCTCTCCTCCTCTCCGTCCTCTCCTCTCTCCATCCTCTCCTCTCCCCATCCTCTACTCTCTCCTTCCTCTCCCCATCCTCTACTCTCTCCTTCCTCTCCCCATCCTCTACTCTCTCCTTCCTCTCCTCTCTCCGTCTCTACTCTCACCTTCCTCTACTCTTTCCTTCCTCTAGTCTTCTCTCTCCTTCCTCTACTCTCTCTGTCCTCTATTCTCTCCTTCCTCTACTCTCTCCTTCCTCTCCCCATCCTCTACTCTCTCTGTCCTCTACTCTCTCTTTCTTCTGCTCTCTCCTTCCTCTACTCTCTCTGTCCTCTACTCTCTCTGTCCTCTACTCTCGCCTTCCTCTCCCCATCCTATACTCTCTCTGTCCTCTACTCTCTTTGTCCTCTACTCTCTCTGTCCTCTACTCTCTCCTTCCTCTACTCTCTCCTTCCTCTCCCCATCCTCTACTCTCTCTGTCCTCTACTCTCTCTGTCCTCTACTCTCCCCATCCTCTCCCCATCCTCTACGCTCTCTGTCCTCTTCTCTCTCTTTCTTCTACTCTCTCCTTCCTCTACTCTCTCCTTCCTCTACTCTCTACTCTCTCCTTCCTTGACTCTCTCCTTCCTCTACTCTCTCCTTCCTCTACTCTCTCCTTCCTCGACTCTCTCCATCTCTCCTTCCTCTACTCTCTCCTTCCTCTTCTCTCTCCATCTTCTACTCTCTCCGTCCTCTACTCTCTCCGTCCTCTACTCTCTCCGTCATCTACTCTTCTCTCTCCTTCCTCTCCTCTCTCCATCCTCTACTCTCTCCTTCCTCTCCTCCTCTCCGTCCTCTACTCTTTCCGTCCTCTACTCTCTCCGTCCTCTCCTCTCTCCGTCCTCTACTCTCTCTGTCCTCTACTCTCTCCTTCCTCTCCCCATCCTCTACTCTCTCCTTCCTCTCCCCATCCTCTACTCTCTCCTTCCTCTCCCCATCCTCTACTCTCTCCGTCCTCTACTCTCTCCGTCCTCTACTCTCTCCGTCCTCTACTCTCTCCGTCATCTACTCTTCTCTCTCCTTCCTCTCCTCTCTCCATCCTCTACTCTCTCCTTCCTCTCCTCCTCTCCGTCCTCTTCTCTTTCCGTCCTCTACTCTCTCCGTCCTCTCCTCTCTCCATCCTCTACTCTCTCTCTGTCCTCTACTCTCTCCTTCCTCTCCCCATCCTCTCCTCGCTCCATCCTCTCCTCTCTCCGTCATCTACTCTCTCCTTCCTCTTCTCTCTCCTTCCTCTCCTCCTCTCCGTCCTCTCCTCTCTCCTTGCTCTCCTCCTCTCCGTCCTCTCCTCTCTCCATCCTCTCCTCTCCCCATCCTCTACTCTCTCCTTCCTCTCCCCATCCTCTACTCTCTCCTTCCTCTCCCCATCCTCTACTCTCTCCATCCTCTCCTCTCTCCGTCATCTACTCTCTCCTTCCTCTACTCTTTCCTTCCTCTAGTCTTCTCTCTCCTTCCTCTACTCTCTCCTTCCTCTCCCCATCCTCTACTCTCTCTGTCCTCTACTCTCTCTTTCTTCTGCTCTCTCCTTCCTCTACTCTCTCTGTCCTCTACTCTCTCTGTCCTCTACTCTCGCCTTCCTCTCCCCATCCTATACTCTCTCTGTCCTCTACTCTCTTTGTCCTCTACTCTCTCTGTCCTCTACTCTCTCCTTCCTCTACTCTCTCCTTCCTCTCCCCATCCTCTACTCTCTCTGTCCTCTACTCTCTCTGTCCTCTACTCTCCCCATCCTCTCCCCATCCTCTACGCTCTCTGTCCTCTACTCTCTCTTTCTTCTACTCTCTCCTTCCTCTACTCTCTCCTTCCTCTACTCTCTACTCTCTCCTTCCTTGACTCTCTCCTTCCTCTACTCTCTCCTTCCTCTACTCTCTCCTTCCTCGACTCTCTCCATCTCTCCTTCCTCTACTCTCTCCTTCCTCTTCTCTCTCCATCTTCTACTCTCTCCGTCCTCTACTCTCTCCGTCCTCTACTCTCTCCGTCATCTACTCTTCTCTCTCCTTCCTCTCCTCTCTCCATCCTCTACTCTCTCCTTCCTCTCCTCCTCTCCGTCCTCTACTCTTTCCGTCCTCTACTCTCTCCTTCCTCTCCCCATCCTCTACTCTCTCCTTCCTCTCCCCATCCTCTACTCTCTCCTTCCTCTCCCCATCCTCTACTCTCTCCATCCTCTCCTCTCTCCGTCATCTACTCTCTCCTTCCTCTACTCTCTCCTTCCTCTACTCTCTCTGTCCTCTATTCTCTCCTTCCTCTACTCTCTCCTTCCACTCCCCATCCTCTACTCTCTCTGTCCTCTACTCTCTCTGTCCTCTACTCTCACTGTCCTCTATTCTTTCCTTCCTCCACTCTCTCCTTCCTCTACTCTCTCCTTCCTGTCCCCATCCTCTACTCTCTCTGTCCTCTACTATCTCGTTCTTCTACTCTCTCTGTCCTCTACTCTCTCTGTCCTCTACTCTCTCTTTCCTCTACTCTCTCTGTCATCTACCCTCTCTGTCCTCCTACTCTCTCTGTCCTCTACTCTCTCTGTCCTCTACTCTCTCTGTCCTCTACTCTCTCTGTCCTCTACTCTCTCCTTCCTCTACTCTCTCCTTCCTCTCCCCATCCTCTACTCTCTCTGTCCTCTACTCTCTCTGTCCTCTACTCTCCCCATCCTCTCCCCATCCTCTACTCTCTCTGTCCTCTACTCTCTCTTTCTTCTACTCTCTCCTTCCTCTACTCTCTCCTTCCTCTACTCTCTCCTTCCTCTACTCTCTATGTCCTCTACTCTCGCCTTCCTCTCCCCATCCTCTACTCTATCCTTCCTCCACTCTCTCCTTCCTCTACTCTCTCCTTCCTCCACTCTCTCCTTCCTCTACTCTCTCCTTCCTCTACTCTCTCCTTCCTCTACTCTCTCCTTCCTCTTCTCTCTCCTTCTCTCCGTCCTCTGCTCTCTCCTTCCTCTTCTCTCTCCATCTCCTACTCTCTCCTTCCTCTACTCTCTCCGTCCTCTACTCTCTCCTTCCTCTACTCTCTCCGTCCTCTACTCTCTCCGTCCTCTACTCTCTCCTTCCTCTTCTCTCTCCATCTCCTACTCTCTCCTTCCTCTACTCTCTCCGTCCTCTACTCTCTCCGTCCTCTATTCTCTCCGTCATCTACTCTCTCCTTCCTCTACTCTCTCCTTCCTCTCCTCCTCTCTGTCTTCTCCTCTCTCCGTTCTCTCTTCTCTCCTTCCTCTACTCTCTCCTTCCTCTCCTCCTCTCCATCCTCTACTCTCTCCATCCTCTACTCTCTCCTTCCTCTACTCTCTCCATCTCTCCTTCCTCTACTCTCTCCTTGCTCTTCTCTCTCCATCTTCTACTCTCTCTGTCCTCTACTCTCTCCATCCTCTACTCTCTCCTTCCTCTACTCTCTCCATCTCTCCTTCCTCTACTCTCTCCTTCCTCTTCTCTCTCCATCTTCTACTCTCTCCATCCTCTACTCTGTCCGTCCTCTACTCTCTCTATCCTCTACTCTCTCCTTCCTCTCCCCATCCTCTTCTCTCTCTATCCTCTACTCTCTCCTTCCTCTACTCTCTCCTCTATTCTCTCCTTCCTCTATTCTCTCCTTGCTCTACTCTCTCCGTCCTCTACTCTCTCCGTCTTCTCCCCGTCCTCTACTCTCTCCGTCCTCTCCCCATCCTCTACTCTCTCCTTCCTCTCCTCTCTCCATCCTCTTCTCCATCCATCCTCTACTGTCTCCATCCTCTACTCTCTCTGTCCTCTACACTCTCTGTCCTCTACTCTCTCCGTCCTCTACTCTCTCTGTCCTCTACTCTCTCCATCCTCTACTCTCTCCGTCCTCTACTCTCCTCTTCCTCGCCTCTACTATCTCCATCCTCTCCTCTTGCTATCTTCTCCTCTCTCCTCTCCTTCCTCTCCACTACTCTCCATCATCTCCTCTACTTTCTTTCATGTCTCGCTCCTCTCATTCAACTTCCTCTCCTTCTTCTCTGTGATTTTCCTCTGCCCTCACTCTCTTATCCTTTCTAGAATTGACTCTGTTCTTCTTTCACCCCCCCTCACCACTTCTCTCTTTTCCCTCACTTTCTTATTTTTTCTCTGGCCCCACTATCTATGTTTCCATCTTATGTTTCTTCCATCTCTCCATCTGTGCTCCATTATGTCCGAAGCTCAATAATGTAGAGGAAAAACAACTAAAACAAAGAGAGAGTGCTTAGGGTTGGGGGATTAACACTAGGTGATATATGCTCTTTTAGGCTGAACCTTGGTGCATTAAAAGCTTTACGGCCTGTTGTCATGGTTTCCAGGAGGACATAATACAGTATGTCACCACGGCGGGAGGGTTGACCTGTTTTCCCGTGCCCTCTGGGGGAACTAATGCCATATACTGTGACACAGGACCCGCTGTTCCTGTTAAAGCTGTGCCCTGGACAGTCCCGCCCTGTCTTGCCTTGTCCTGCCCCGTCCACCTAAATACCCGCTGACCTGGTTCATACTAAGCCTGGCTGTCTGTCCACTGTCTGTCCGCTGTCTGTCCGCACATTGTCAAAGCCTCCATCTTAAAAATCTATTTTGTTGAACATAATTGGAGACAGTAGATCCAATTTTGATAAACTCCCATATCTACTGGGTGAAATATCACAGTGTTCCATCACAGCAGCAAGATGTGTGACCTGTTGCCACAAGAAAAGGGCAACCAGGGAAGAACAAACACCATTGTAAATACAACCAATATTTATGCTTATTTATTTTCCCTTGTGTACTTTAACCATTTGTACATTGTTACAACATTGTGTGTGTATATATATAATATGACATTTGTAATGTCTTTATTGTTTTGAAACTTCTGTATGTGTAATGTTTACTATTCATTTTTATTGTGTATTTCACTTTTGTATATTATCTACCTCACTTGCTTTGGCAATGTTAACACATGTTTCCCATGCTAATAAAGCCCCTGGAATTGAATTGAATTGACAGTACATACTAGGTCAAACTCTCTCAGGATGTGAGAAAATGTTGAATATCGGTATCATGACTTGTGCCACGAATGCTAAAATGTTAGGATGCGGAAGCCGTGCCAGGGACACTACACTAAAGCCTGTGTGTCTGCTTACAGGGGCAGGAAACCAATATGTCATTTTGTTATTTGGTTGAACTAGCCCTTTAAGCTGGGGTCACAGTCTGGTCTTAGTTGAGTGGTGAAAGTACAATTGACATGGGAGTATAGCCTGACCGATGTTCCAGAGGGTTCTGTCCAGGTTTGAGCTCTCAGCTAGCCGTGGCTCTGGTCCTCTGTAGAATAAGAAGGATGAGGACATTCTCCTCAGGTCTGGGCTGCTGTGGCATGTCCCTCGGTCTGGGTCTCTGTTAGGGAAGAAGGATGAGGACATTCTCCTCAGGTCTGGGCTGCTGTGGCATGTCCCTCTGTCTGGGTCTCTGTTAGGGAAGAAGGATGAGGACATTCTCCTCAGGTCTGGGCTGCTGTGGCATGTCTCTCTGTCTGGGTCTCTGTTAGGGAAGAAGGATGAGAACATTCTCCTCAGGTCTGGGCTGCTGTGGCATGTCCCTCTGTCTGGGTCTCTGTTAGGGAAGGAGCCCTGTCTCTCTGTAAGGGAAGAATCTGCAGCTCAGGTTTCTCTACTGTGTATTATTGGCCAGGCAATGGATGTCAAGTTACACACACACACACACACACACACACACAGAGCGCGGTCATGCGCACACATGCAGACACATACACTTCCCTGTGTGGTTCGGTGTGTGTGGGTAGTCAAATCAAATTTTATTAGCAGATGTTAATGCGAGTGTAGCGGAATGCTTGTGCTTCTAGTTCCGACAATGCAGTAATAACCAACGAGTAATCTAACCTAACAATTCCACAACTACTACCTTATACACACAAGTGTAAAGGGATAGTCAAAAGCTGTACTTTTGAGTCCAACTC
The DNA here is from genome assembly GCF_057628025.1 of Oncorhynchus mykiss. Lineage (NCBI taxonomy): Eukaryota > Metazoa > Chordata > Actinopteri > Salmoniformes > Salmonidae > Oncorhynchus > Oncorhynchus mykiss. The sequence goes on from NC_143043.1 coordinate 43,463,487, forward strand.
CATACTAGGAGGTAGAGGGAAAAACTCCCATTGTTAAAACCACTTTAGGGTACAGCAGTAGATGATGTCATAGTGGTTGTTGTCGTCCTGGACCTTTGGTCCTATTGGTAGGCCAGAGGGGGGGGCCTACGAAGCAAGCTAGATCCATCTTACTCAGGGTTTTCTAAAGCTAACCAGCTTCAGTTAGCTTCATGTTCCAGCTCAGGCTTCATCCGTACTACGATGGTGGATAATGCTGGTCCGCCTGCCGCTAACTGTAGCAGGGTTGTGACGGCGCGTGCTAGTCCAACGCCCAACTCTTCATTGAGACAGTGCTGAAACATCAATCCATGGGCGAGTTAGTGCCAAATTTTCATTTGTGCCGAAATAAGAAAAGTTATCTTGCAAATTCAGCAGGCTATGGTGTGACAGGCTGTTAGAAGTGCCATCTTTATTTGAGTGCTTATCGTTACTGCCATATTTGGTGTGCTTACCAATACACAAGCACCTTTTCCCCCACTCCTATCAATATTTATTCATCTATTAAGTCATACAAAAGTGTTACATTGCGTGAAGTTTAAAATGCATTCTTTCATTAATTAAAAAAAATAATCAGTCGTTATAATAATTTTCATTTGTCTACTCCTCGTAGCGTAGTCATTTCATTCAGTATAGTTAGCCTGCTCTGGTGCAGATTAGTTCTGAAGGATTCCATAGAAATTTACCTGGCTGAAAGGTGAGCCACTTTCTTTTTTTGTTGTTGTAAGATTTTATATAAAAAAAATTAAACAATACACAACATACATACAAACACATCTCACAAACATCCGCAACATCACGCCTGCCCTGACCCACCTGCCCAGACCCACCTGCTCAGACCCACATCTGGGTCTTTATCAGGCTCCTGAGTGGCACAGCGGTCTAAGGCACTGCATCTCAGTGCAAGAGGTTCAAATCCAGGCTGTATCACATCCGGGCGTGATCGGGAGTCCCATAAGGCAGTGCACAATTGTCCCAGCGTCGTCCAGGGTAGGCCGTCATTGTAAATAAGAATTTGTTCTTAATAACTGACTTGCCTCGTTAAATAAAGGTCAAATAAACAAAATATATTTATTTTTGTAACATCTCCAGCGCCCCCATCTCCAGCGCCCCCATCTCCAGCGCCCCCATCTCCAGCGCCCCCATCTCCAGCACCCCCATCTCCAGCACCCCCATCTCCAGCGCCAGCATCACTCTGTCACATGGCCTCAAACTGCACTATTTAGTTTCTTTCCACCGCCCACACACTTTTAACATTTAGATAACAAAGCATTTGACCTTTCCATTGTGTTAATGATGGAGTATTGGTTCACTTACCGTTTTAAAGAGTATGTTTTTTCAAGATGATTGAGGAGAAAAGTATCGTCCAACCCATCTTGTATCTCACTACACCCCCATATGTCTCGTCTTGGATTATGCAGACAGACGTGTTAGAAGTACATTTACATTGTAATACTTCTGACAGACAACTTTCTAACTCTGTCCATAACTTTTGGACATCATAGCATTCCCAGGAGGCAGGGATTGTTGAGTCATTTAAGCAATAAGGCCCGAGGGGGTGTGGTATATGGCCAATATACCACGGCTAAGGGATGTCTTACTCACAACACAACGTGGAGTGCTTGGACACAACCCTTAGCTGTGGTATATTGGCCATACACCACATACCCCCGATATGCCTTATTGCTATTATAAACTGGTTACCAACATAATTAGAGCAGTAAAAATAAATGTTTTGTCATACCTGTGATATACGGTCTGATATATTATGGCTGTCAGCCAATCAGAATTCAGGGCACAACCACCCAGTGTATAATGTTAGTTTTACACTTAAGGTGAGCCACTTTCGTATGAGCTTATTGGTCAATTGCACACAAGGTCCAACTGAAATTTGACTTCCGCTTTCATCCCAACTCCTCTGAAAGACAATGGTTTTGGAGAGGTGCGGGGGGCTGCCGCACTGTTGTGGGGAGTTAAGTGCCTTGCTCAAGGGCACAACGGTAGGCAATGGTATCTAGGATTTAATAGTGATGGCTTTCATAGCTACCTCAATAGGTACAAATTATTTATGCTCCACACCCCACATCCACTCTACTCCTTTTTAAATGTCAGTTGCTGTGATATACCTGCCTGTAATGTTTGTTTAGTAGATTCTAAACATAACCTGCAGAAATCATAAGTACGCTTGTCTGCCTGTCTCACACTCTGCTCTTCTCTGTGTTTTTACCCAGGATCCTTCAGTGCACAAGGTGGCCGGCGGGCGCAAGAAGACTGTGTCCTTCAGTAGCATCCCCTCAGAGAAGAAGGTTTGTTTTTAGTTTCTCTTTTTTATTTTTTATTAAGCAGTTTTAGATCTCTGTCTGTAAATAAAAATGAAATGGGTAACACTTTATTTGAAGGGTACCTAAATAAGGATTTCATAACACTTTCATAACACATTCATAAGCAGTATATAAGCATTTCATAACACATTCATAACACATTCATAACACATTCATAAGCAGTATATAAGCATTTCATAACACATTCATAACACATTCATAACACATTCATAAGCAGTATATAAGCATTTCATAACACATTCATAACACATTCATAACACATTCATAACACATTCATAACACATTCATAACACATTCATAAGCAGTATATAAGCATTTCATAACACTTTCATAACACATTCATAAGCAGTATATAAGCATTTCATAACACATTCATAACACATTCATAAGCAGTATATAAGCATTTCATAACACATTCATAACACATTCATAAGCAGTATATAAGCATTTCATAACACTTTCATAACACATTCATAAGCAGTATATAAGCATTTCATAACACATTCATAACACATTCATAAGCAGTATATACGCATTTCATAACACTTTCATAACACATTCATAAGCAGTATATACGCATTTCATAACACATTCATAACACATTCATAACACATTCATAAGCAGTATATAAGCATTTCATAACACATTCATAACACATTCATAACACATTCATAAGCAGTATATAAGCATTTCATAAAGGCCTTCCTCTTCCGTCGCCTCCAGGTGAGCAGCGCTGCCGACTGCCTGGCCTTCATGCAGGGGGGCTGTGAGCTGAAGAAGGTGCGTCCCAACTCCCGGGTCTACAGTCGTTTCTACACCCTGGACCAGGACCTCAGCTGCCTGCGCTGGGAGCCCTCTAAGAAGGATGGGGAGCGCGCCCGCCTGGACATGGCCACTATCAGGGAGGTGAGGACGGGGAAGAGCACTGAGACCTTCCTGCATAACGGACCTGCTGCAGAACATCTGGCTGAGGAGGCAGCCTTCTCTATCATCCACGGGGATGACTACCAGGTAAGAGGTAGCCAGTTCAGATTAGGCTGCCTTGCCAACTTCTTTTGGAATTGTCAAGCCAAGGAGTTGGCAATGGAGCATAAACAGACTGGCACTCAGGCAAAGGCAAAAACAGTGCATTCAGAAAGTATTCAGACCCCCTTTCCCACATTTTTTAGACCCCTTTTTCCACATTTTTTTTACGTTACATCCTTATTCTAAAATTGATTTAATTTTTTGTATTTTTATCTCATCAATCTACACACAATACCACATGATGACAAAGTGAAAACAGGTTTGTAGAATATTTTTCAAATGTATTAAAAATAATAAACAGATACCTTATTTACATAAGTATTCAGAATCTTTGCTATGAGACTCGAAGTTGAGCTCAGGTGCATCCTGTTTCCATTGATCATCCTTGAGATGTTTCTACAACTTGATTTGAGTCCACCTGAGGTAAATTAAATTGATTGGACATGATTTGGAAAGCCACACACCTGTCTATATAAGGTCCCACAGTTGATGGAGCATGTCAGAACAAAAACTAAGCCATGAGGTCGAAAGAATTGTCCGTAGAGACAAGATTGTGTCGAGGCACAGATCTGGGGAAGGGTACCAAAACATTTCTGCAGCATTGAAGGTCCCCAAGAAAACCGTTGCCTCCATCATTCTTAAATGGAAGAAGTTTGGAACCACGAAGACTTTTCCTAGAGCTGGGTGCATGACCAAACTGAGCAAATGGGGGAGAAGGGCCTTGGTCAGGGAGTTGACCAAGAACCCGATGGTCACTCTGACAAAGCTCCCCCGTGGAGATGGGAGAACCTTCCAGAAGGACAACCATCTCTGCAGCAGGCCTTTATGGCCAGACGGAAGCCCCTCCTCAGTAAACACTGCCCATCCAACCTGGCAGAGCTTGAGAGGATCTGCAGAGAAGAATGGGAGAAACTCCCCAAATACAGGTGTGCCAATCTTGTAGCATCATACCCAAGAAGACTTGAGGGTACAATCGCTGCCAAAGGTGCTTCAACAAAGTCCTGAGTAAAGTGTCTGAATACTTACACTGAAACATGCATGAGAGCACCAGCTGTACCGGGAGACTGTGTGATAATGCTCTCCACAGCTGATGTGAGTAAGACCTTTAGACAGGTCAACATTCACTGGGCGACCGGCCCAGTACATCACTGGGGCCAAGCTTCCTGCCATCCAGGACCTCTATACCAAATTGTCAGACTCCAGCCACCCTAGTCATAGACTGTTCTCTCTGCTACCGCATGGCAAGTGGTACTGGAGCGCCAAGTCTAGGTCCAAGAGGCTTCTGAACAGCTTCTACCCCCAAGCCATAAGACTCCTGAACATCTAGCCAAATGGCTACCCAAACTATTCACATTGCCCCCCCCCCACCTCCCATCTCCACACCACTGCCACTCTCTGTTGTCATCTATGCATAGTCACTTTAATAACTCTACCTACATGTACATACTGCCTCAACTAACCGGTGCCGCCACACACTGACTCTGTACCGGCATCCCCCGTATATATTGTTATTTTTTACTGCTGCTCTTTAATTACTTGATACTTTTATCTCTTATTCTTATCTGTATTTATTTAAACTGCGCTGTTGGTTAGGGGCTCGTAAGCAAACATTTCACTGTTGTATTTGACGCATGTGAGAAATACAATTTGATTTGATTTAAAAACCTGTTTTTGCTTTTTCATTATGGGGCATTGTGTGTAGATTGATGATGGGGGAAAAACGATGTAATCAATTTTAGAATAAGGCTGTAACATAACAAGATGTGGTAAAGGTGAAGGTGATTTACTTTTGACTTATTTTACTGGGGGGAAAAATGTGTTTAATTTAATGTGATTTGTATTTCCTAGTCTCTGGACCTGGTGGCTCTCTCCCCTGACGTGGCCAACATCTGGGTAACGGGGCTGCGTTACCTGGTGTCCCACCCCTCTGTCATCGGGCATGGAGGGGGGGCAGGTGGGGGAGGAGGTCTGGGAGAGGGGAGCATCATAGGGGAGGGTAGCCTCGGCAGTAAGATGAGGAGGGATTGGCTGGCCGCAGAGTTTGCCGAGGTGGATGAAGATGGATACGGGGTCGTCTCAGAGGATACGGCCGTGGCAACCATCTGCAAGCTGTATCCTGGGATCAAGGAAGCTAAGGTGTGTGTATGTGTGAGGGGACGGGACTACAGTTAAACTAGAGGGGGGATTGTCTTCATAGCGGTCTTACCATCTGTCCCGGCATCAAGGAAACTTAAATAAGAGGACTGGGGTAGACTTAGAAGAAAGACTAATACTGTATATCTGTTAATGGTAGACTGGAGTAAAACTAGACAGACTAGAAAAGGTTTGAAGATTATTAGAGTTGAGATCAATTCCGTTATCAATTCAATCAATTATGGCCCGGTTTCTTTTATTAAATTGTCCGTGATACTTATGATCGCAATAGTTACTATAACAGCTTGAATTATAAAAATGATTGTCTTCATAGCTGGATATCTAATGTAAAAATGGAACATGCTCTAGGCGGATATCCAACCTAGTTATGTAAGCTTTACTTATACTTAGTAGCATGGTGGGTGTACAGATTGAGTCTGCATATAATATACACATACAGATACAGTACCAGTCAAAGGTTTGGACACACCTTCTCATTCCAGGGTTGTTCTTATTTTTGACTATTTTCTATATTGTAGAATAATAGTGAAGACAGTCAAAACTATATGGAATCATGTAGTAATCATAAAAATGACCCATGCTATGTTAATATATTTTATATTTGAGATTCTTCAAAGTAGCCAATCCTTGCCTTGATGATAGCTTTCCACGCTCTTGGCATTCTCTCAACCAGCTTCATGAGGTAGTCACCTGGAATGTATTTCAATTAACAGGTGTGCCTTGTTAAAAGTTCATTTGTGGAATTTCTTTCCTTCCTCATGTGTTTGAGCCAATCAGTTGTGTTGTGACAAGGTAGGGGTGGTACAGTATACAGAACATAGCCCTATTTGGTAAAAGACCAAGTCCATATTATGGCAAGAACAGCTCAAATAAGCAATGAGAAACGAAAATGTAGAAAATAGTAAAAATAAATCAAAACCGTTGAATGAGTAGATGTGTCCAAACGTTTGACTGGTACTGTATACACTATCGTTCAAAAGTTTGGGGTCACTTAGAAATGTTCTTGTTTTTGAAAGAAAAGCAAAAAAAATGTGTCCATTTATAATAATGTGAAATTGATCAGAAATACAGTGTAGTCATTGTTAATGTTGTAAATGACTATTGAGGCTGGAAACGGCAGATAAAAAAAAAAAATTGAATATCTAAATAGGCGTACAGAGGCCCATTATCAGCAACCATCTCTCCTGTTTTCCAATGGGACGTTGTTAGCTAATCCAAGTTTATAATTTCTAAAAGGCTAATTGATCATTAGAAAACCCTTTTGCAGTTGTGTTAGCACAGCTGAAAACTGTTGTACTGATTAAAGAAGCAATAAAACTGTCCTTCTTTAGAATAGTTGATTATCTGGAGCATCAGCATTAGTGGGTTTGATTAAAGGCTCAAAATGGCCAGAAACAAATAACTTTCTTCTGAAACTCGTCAGTCTATTCTTGTTCTGAGAAATGAAGGTTATTCCATGTGAGAAATTGCCAAGAAACTGAAGATCTCGTACAACATTGTCTACTACTCCCTTCACAGAACAGCGCAAACTGTCGCTAACCAGAATAGAAAGAGGAGTGGGAGGCCCCGGTGCACAACTGAGCAAGAGGACAAGTACATTAGAGTGTCTAGTCTAGATGCCTCACAAGTCCTCAACTGGCAGCTTCATTAAATAGTACCCGCAAAACACCAGTCTCAATGTCAACTGTGAAGAGGTGACTCCGGGATGCTGGCCTTTTAGGTAAAGTTGCAAAGAAAAAGCCAGATCTCAGACTGGTCAATAAAAATAAAAGATTTAGATCACATACACTGGACAGAGGAAGATTGGAAAAAAGTGTTATAGACAGACGAATCTAAGTTTGAGGTGTTTGGCTCACAAAGAAGAACATTTGTGAGACACAGAAAAAATGAAAATATGCTGGAGGAGTGCTTGACGCAATCTGTCAAGCATGGTGGAGGCAATGTGATGGTCTGGGGTGCTTTGGTGGTGGTAAAGTGGGAGATTTGTACAGGGTAAAAGGGATCTTGAAGAAGGAAGGCTATCGCTCCATTTTGCAACGTCATGCGATACCCTGTGGATGGCGCTTAATTGGAGCCAATTTCCTCCTACAACAGTACAATGACCCAGAAGCATAGCTCTAAACTAGGTAATAACTATTTAGGGAAGAAGCAGTCAGCTGGTATTTTGTCTATAATGGAGTGGCCAGCACAGTCACCGGATCTCAACCCTATTGAGCTGTTGTGGGAGCAGCTTAACCATATGGTATGTAAGAAGTGCCCATCAAGCCAATCCAATTTGTGGGAGTTGCTTCAGGAAGCATGGGGTGAAATCCCTTCAGATTACCTCAACAAATTGACAACTAGAATGCCAAAGTTCTTACAAGTCTGTAATTGCTGCAAATGAAGAAAAGCAGAGTTTGAAGGACACAATTATTATTTCAATTAAAAATCATTATTTATAACCTTGTCAACGTCTTGACTATATTTCCTATTCATTTTGCAACTCATTTCATGTATGTTTTCATGGAAAACAAGGACATTTCTAAGTGGCTCCAAACTTTTGACCGTGTGTGTGTGTGTGTGTGTGTGTGTGTGTGTGTGTGTGTGTGCGCGCGCGACATACATACAGTTGAAATCGGAAGTTTACATACATACACGTAGCCAAATACATTTAAACTCAGTTTTTCACAATTCCTGACATTTAATCCTAGTAAAAATTCCCTGTTTTAGGTCAGTTAGGATCACCACTTTATTTTAAGAATGTGAAATATCAGAATGATAGTAGAGCGAATGATTTATTTCAGCTTTTATTTCTTTCATCACATTCTCAGTGGGTCAGAAGTTTACATACCCTCAATTAGTATTTGGTAGAATTGACTTTAAATTATTTAAATTGTTTAACTTGGGTCAAACGTTTCATGTAGCCTTCCACAAGCTTCCCACAATAAGTTGGGTGAATTTTGGCCCATTCCTCCTGACAGAGCTGGTGTAACTGAGTCAGGTTTGTAGGCCTCCTTTCTGTAGAATTGAGGTCAGGGATTTTTGATGGCCACTCCAATACTTTGAATGTGTTGTCCTTAAGCCATTTTGCCACAACTTTGGAAGTATTGCTTGGGGTCATTGTCCATTTGGAAGACCCAATTGCGACCAAGCTTTAACTTTATGACTGATGTCTTGAGATGTTGCTTCAATATATCCATATAATTTTACTTCCTCATGATGCCATCTATTCTGTGAAGTGCACCAATCCCTCCTGCAGCATAGCACCCCCACAACATGATGCTGCCACCTCCGTGCTTCACGGTTGGGATGGTGTTCTTCGGCTTGCAATCCTCACCCTTTTTCCTCCAAACATAACGATGGTCATTATGGCCAAACAGTTCTATTTTTGTTTAATCAGACCAGAGGACATTTCTCCAAAAAGTACGATCTTTGTCCCGACGTGCAGTTGCAAACCGTAGTCTGGCTTTTTTTATGGCGGTTTTGGAGCAGTGGCTTCTTCCTTGCTGAGCGGCCTTTCAGGTTGTGTCGATATAGGACTCGTTTTACTGTGGATATAGATACTTTTGTACCTATTTCCTCCAGCATCTTCAAAAGGTCCTTTGCTGTTGTTCTGTTATTGATTTGCACTTTTCGCACCAATGTACGTTCACCTCTAGGAGACAGAACACGTCTTCTTCCTGAGCTGTATGACGGCTGCATGGGTCCCATGTTGATTATACTTGTGTACTATTGTTTGTACAGATGAACGTGGCACCTTCAGGCATTTGGATCTTGCTCCCAAGGATGAACCAGACTTGTGGAGGTCTACAATTTGTTTTGGCTGATTTCTTTTAATTTTCCCATGATGTCAAACAAAGAGGCACTGAGTTTGAAGGTAGACCTTGAAATACAGCCACAGGTACACCTCCAATTGACTCAAATAATGTCAATTAGCCTATCAGAAGCTTCTAAAGCCATGACATAATTTTCTGGTATTTTCCAAGCAATTGAAAGGCACAGTCAACTTAGTGTATGTAAACTTCTGACCCACTGGAATTGTGATACAGTGAATTTTAAATGTCATAATCTGTCTGTAAACAATTGTTGGAAAAATTACTTGATGTCCTAACCGACTTTACAAAAACTATAGTTTGTTAACAATACATTTGTGGAGTGGTTGAAAAACAAGTTTTAATGACTCCAACCTAAGCATATGTAAACTTCATACTTCAACTGTATATATACATACTGAGTAGGGGAAAAAACATTAAGAACACCTGCTCTTTCCATGACATAGACAGACCAGGTGAATCCAGGTGAAAGCTATGATTCCTTATTTATAGGTCACTTGTTACATCCACTTTAATTAATGTAGATGAAGGGGAGGAGACAAGATTTTTTAGCCTTGAGACAATTGAAACATGGATTGTGTATGTGTGCCATTCAGAGGGTGAATGGACCACACAAACAATTTAAGTGCCTTTGAGCAGGGAAGGGTAGTAGGTGCCAGGCGTACCGGTTTGTGTCATGAACTGCAATGCTGCTGGGTTTTTCACGCTCACCAGTTTCCTGTGTGTATGAAGAATGGTCCACCACCCAAAGGACATCCAGTCAACTTGACACAACTGGGAAGCATTGGAGTCAACATGGGCCAGCATCCCTGTGGAACGCTTTCAACACGTTGTAGAATCCATAGCCCGACGAATTAGAGGATGTTCTGAGGGCAAAAGGGGGTGCAACTCAATATTATGAGGGTGTTCTTAATGTTGATTGATTGATTTAATTTATTTGTAATTTATTTGTAAAATCCATTCATAATAGTCCTCCAGCTGGTGACGCCTCCACATACAAATCACCATAAACCTTAACAGCTTATTTCCATTGTGGTCCTTGTTTGATGTACTCAGTGTTCATAATGTATACAGACAGGAAATATCAAGGACTGCTGACGACCTAACAGTACAGAACGTCAGAGCAATATTATAGTCAACTGAATCACGCCGCAGGACATTTTTACAAGGATGAAGATATTCTGGGATAAACAGTAGGAAACCAGATAGCAGCTGGAGATACACAGGCCTAAATACAGCCAATCAGAGGTGTTTGTGTGAGAGGGTGTGTGTGTGTGAGAGAGCATGTAGGTGTGTGTGTGTTCATGCTGGACTGCAGCTCCATAGCTAATCTGTCTGAATCAACGCTCAGGCACTGGGTTTGAAGCCCGCTGTGAAATCAGTACAGATGCCCATGTGTGTGCAAGTCTCTCCTGTAGACTCTCCTTATTATTATTTTATTTATTTCACCTTTATTTAACCAGGTAGGCTAGTTGAGAACAAGTTCTCATTTACAACTGCGACCTGGCCAAGATAAAGCAAAGCAGTGTGAACAGACAACACAGAGTTACACATGGAGTAAACACTAAACGAGTCAATAACACAGTAGAAAAAAATTAAAAAAGAATCTATATACATTGTGTGCAAAAAGGCATGAGGAGGTAGGCGAATAATTACAATTTAGCAGATTAACACTGGAGTGATAAATTATCACATGGTCATGTACAGGTAGAGATACTGGTGTGCAAAAGAGCAGAAAAGTAAATAAATAAAAACTGTATGGGGATGAGGTAGGTAAATTGGGTGGGCTATTTGGCATGGAAGGGTAGCCCAGGGGCACTAGTCAGGGGGCTAGTAGCATGGAAGGGTAGGCCAGGGGCACAAGTCAGGGGGCTAGTAGCATGGAATGGTAGGCCAGGGGCTCTAGTCAGGGGGCTAGTAGCATGGAAGGGTAGGCCAGGGGCACTAGTCAGGGGGCTAGTAGCATGGAAGGGTAGGCCAGGGGCTCTAGTCAGGGGGCTAGTAGCATGGAAGGGTAGGCCAGGGGCTCTAGTCAGGGGGCTAGTAGCATGGAAGGGTAGGCCAGGGGCACTAGTCAGGGGGCTAGTAGCATGGAAGGGTAGGCCAGGGGCTCTAGTCAGGGGGCTAGTAGCATGGAAGGGTAGGCCAGGGGCTCTATTCAGGGGGCTAGTAGCATGGAAGGGTAGGCCAGAGGCACTAGTCAGGGGGATAGTAGCATGGAAGGGTAGGCCAGGGGCTCTAGTCAGGGGGCTAGTAGCATGGAAGGGCAGGCCAGGGGCACTAGTCAGGGGGATAGTAGCATGGAAGGGTAGGCCAGGGTCTCTATTCAGGGGGCTAGTAGCATGGAAGGGTAGGCCAGGGGCACTAGTCAGGGGGCTAGTAGCATGGAAGGGTAGGCCAGGGGCTCTATTCAGAGGGCTAGTAGCATGGAAGGGTAGGCCAGGGGCTCTAGTCAGGGGGCTAGTAGCATGGAAGGGTAGGCCAGGGGCTCTAGTCAGGGGGCTAGTAGCATGGAAGGGTAGGCCAGGGGCTCTAGTCAGGGGGCTAGTAGCATGGAAGGGTAGGCCAGGGGCTCTAGTCAGGGGGCTAGTAGCATGGAAGGGTAGGCCAGGGGCTCTAGTCAGGGGGCTAGTAGCATGGAAGGGTAGGCCAGGGGCTCTAGTCAGGGGGCTAGTAGCATGGAAGGGTAGGCCAGGGGCTCTAGTCAGGGGGATAGTAGCATGGAAGGGTAGGTAGATTTCTTTCATATCCGTTCCAGTTAGGAAATTAAATTAAGTTAATTTAATTGTAGAATAATGGGCACCCTATGATTTAGCTCAATAATTCCTACACCTGCTCTTCTCATCTCTCTGCATTTCCTCTTTCTCTCATCATTCATCCTTCTGTCTTCCTCTGTCTCATCCCTTCTTCCCTTTTCCCGCTCCTTCCCTCCAAACCCCCCCCCCCCCCTCCCCCCTCCAGGTGCGCCTGAGGTTCAAGGAGATCCAGAGGAGCAAGGAGAAGCTGACGTCTCACGTGACGCGCGAGGAGTTCCAGGAGGCCTTCTGTGAGCTATGCACTCGCCCAGACGTCTACTTCCTGTTGGTCCAACTCTCCAAGGACCGCGAGTGTCTGGACGCCCAGGACCTCCGTCTCTTCCTGGAGACGGAGCAAGGCCTGTCTCTGGCCACGGCCGAGGGCTGTCTGGAACTGGTCCGACGCTTCGAGCCCTCCGGCCCTGGGAAAGAGAGAGGTCTACTGGCTCTGGATGGATTCTCCCGCTACCTGCAGTCCCCAGAGTGCCAGCTGTTTGACGTGGAGCACCAGGCAGTGTGTCAGGATATGAGCCTGCCCCTGTCCCACTACTACATCAGTACCTCCTATCGGTCCTATCTCCTGGATGACCAGGTCCATGGGAGGACTGATCTAGGGGGCCTGACCAGGGCTCTCCAGGCCGGGTGTCGGTGCCTAGAGCTGGGGGTGACAGACGGCCCAGAGGGGGAGCCGCTCCTGGGGGTGGACTATGGTCCTGATGCCCACCACCACCACCACCACCACCATCATCACCACCACGCCCCGGTCACCATCCGCAGTGCCCTGGAGGTGGTCAATAAGTACGCCTTCCTGACCTCGCCCTATCCACTTCTGCTCTACCTGTGCCAGCGCTGTTCTCCCTCCCAGCAGCGTACCTTGGCCCAGCACCTGAGGAAAGTGTTCTCTACACGTCTCTACACCCCTGAGGCCCTGCCGGTCAGCCTGGGGGGGCGAGCCACCACCCTACCCTCCCCAGAGCAGCTGAAGGGCCGAGTGCTGCTGGTGGGGAAGAAGCTACCGCCCGAAGAGGAGGGGTCTGAGGGAGAGGTGTCAGAGGAGGACGAGGAGATAGGGGGAGGCGGGCCCTTGGCTGGTCGGAAAATGACCATACCTGGGGAGGAGGAACTGGGTGCGGTTTTAGTGGTGCCCCCGCCCCCTCAGCCCAGGAGACTCCGCCTCCGACATGAGCTATCAGATCTTGTGGGCGTGGCTAGAACCGGAAGCCGTAGCTTCTACAACCACCGAGAAACAAGGAAACAAGGACAGCAGCACTCCCCGCCCAGCACCCCCTCCACCCCGGGCACGCCCTTTCCCCCTGAGTCGCCCTATTGGACACTGTGCTCCCTGGGGGAGGGAGAAGCGGGACGGCTGGCCAGTGAGAGCCCAGAGGAATTAGTAAGCTTCACCAAGCGCACCCTGAGCCGTGTTCGGCCAAGCTCCGTCCGCCTGGACTCCTCCAACCCCAACCCCCAGGGCTACTGGAAGGGCGGGGTCCAGCTAGTGGCCCTCAACCAGCAGACCCCCGGGGCCATGCTGGACCTCCACAGAGGCCGGTTCACCCAGAACGGGGGCTGTGGCTTCGTGCTGCGGCCAGGGGTCATGAGAGATGAGGTGTCCTACTTCAGTGCTGTGACCCAGGGCTGTGTGCCTGGCGTTCCCCCTCAGACCCTCAGGGTGAAGGTGATCAGCGCTCACAGCCTGCCCAAGCCGCAGGGCGCCGGGGCTAAAGGAGAGGTTATAGATCCCTACGTGGTTCTGGAGCTGCATGGGGTACCGGCGGACTGCGCTGAGCAACGGACCAGGACTGCAGCACAGAACCAGGATGACCCACTGTTTGATGAGACTTTTGAGTTTCAGGTGAGAGATCGGTAATGTAGACAACACATACACCTGAGATTTCACCAACATATCCTCAGACTAAGAGCACGGTCCACACACACAACCTGAGTGTTCTTACACTTGAACATCTAATGCAGTTCCAGTGGACAGTGAAATGATGTCATTACGATCACCAACTGACAGTCATTTCAACCAGTTTTGCCTGCTAACTCTGGACAGACTATGTGTTTGTCCCTGATAATAATGACAACACATAACGCAAACATCCATTTCATAAGGATACACAACAATACGTTTTATTTGTAAAGAGCCTTTCCACTATTCATCCATCACATGGACTATTCCCTTCAGAGCTCTCATTCCATTCCCGTAGCGACAGACAGAGAGCTCTCATTCCATTCCCATAGCGACAGACAGAGCTCTCATTCCATTCCCATAGCGACAGACAGACAGAAACATTCCATTCCCATAGCGACAGACATAGCCATTCCATTCCCATAGCGACAGACAGACAGAAACATTCCATTCCCATAACGACAGACAGACAGAAACATTCCATTCCATTCCCATAGCGACAGACAGAGCTCTCATTCCATTCCCATAGCGACAGACAGACAGAAACATTCCATTCCCATAGCGACAGACATAGCCATTCCATTCCCATAGCGACAGACAGACAGAAACATTCCATTCCCATAATGACAGACAGACAGAAACATTCCATTCCCATAGCGACAGACAGAGCCATTCCATTCCCATAGCGACAGACAGAGCCATTCCATTCCCATAGCGACAGACAGACACAGCTCTCATTCCATTCCCCATAGCGACAGACAGAGCCATTCCCTTCCCATAGCGACAGACAGAGCTCTCATTCCATTCCCATAACAACAGACAGACAGAGCTTTCATTCCATTCCAATAACGACTGACAGACCGAGCCATTCCATTCCCATAGCGACAGACAGAGCTCTCATTCCATTCCCATAGCGACAGACAGACAGAGCTCTCATTCCGTTCCCATAGCAACAGACAGACAGAGCCATTCCATTCCCATAGCGACAGACAGAGCTCTCATTCCATTCCCATAGCGACAGACAGACAGAGCTCTCATTCCATTCCCATAGCGACAGACAGACAGAGCCATTGTGATTCCCCTGAGCCCTTGTGGGAGATTTAGTTATGAAGACAGATGGTCAGGGATTATACAACACTACCCATGTCGTCATGATGTCAAATGTGGGAATGGAGAGAGAACAGTTGGATACTACGGTAGTATTGACCAATAGTGTGGCACGCTAATCAGGTTGTATTGCAGATAATAACAATATGTTAAGAACAATGGTCTTATGTTATGAGAATAACAAAGACTAAAAACAAAACATGAACTACAAAGTATTGTACAAACTTTAACAACTAAGAAAGAAACCAAAGCCAGTGGTTAAGCTCTGTTTAGCTCATTATCCCTGTGGCCAGTAACCTAAGGCTTGGTGGGCGACTAGAAGGTAATGAGGCGTGACTCTACAGACACACACTCACGAGGCAGAGACACATGGGTCCTCTCCGGGAACACACACACACACAGAGAGAGGGGGATGCTGTTTAGACTCCCCTCTTCATGCCTCTTTTAAACCTCAAATACACTACACTTTTGTAAATGTCCTGGAAATGTATCCTGCAACAGGGTGGTCAAATGAAGATCCTACATCTGTACATCCCTGTTAGATTGATGGAGCTCCATGCTAAAATGTTAAAACCTACACTAACACAGACTGAGCTGTATAAACTATTGGAACCAAAACTTAAAAAGAACTATGTTGGCACAAGATGGAGGAAATGTTGGAATATAACTTACGAAATTACAGTTAACAAACATGTACTCTTCATCCACAATAAATGAATGTATAAGAATTTATTAAACACGAGACAAAATTCACAAATTCTATACTTAACGAAAATGTACACTTAATCCAGAATAAATTAATGTATAGAATTTATTAAACACGAGACAAAATTCACAAATTCTACAGCGCATCGACAGAGTCATGTCATAAGTGTAAAACTAACAATGACTCAACAATCCCTGCCTTCTTTGAATGCTATGATGTCCAAAAGTTATAGGCGGAGATAGAAAGTTGTCTGTCAGAAGTATTACAATGTAAACTTACTTTTAATTCGTCTGTCTGCATAATCCAAGACGAGGCATATGGGGGTGTAGTGAGATACAAGATGGGTTGGACGATTCTCTTCTCATCTTGAAAAAATGTACACTGAAAACTTGGAAATCAATCAATACACCATCATTTAACACAATGGAAAAATCTAATGATTTATAATTGAAAAATGTAAATAGCCGAGGAAAACAAATTGATACAATTTAAGGTCATGTGACGAACAGTAATACAGGAACTAGGAATGGAGGTGTTAGCAGGCAGGTCTGGGTAGAGGACATGTAGTCGTTGTGTGTCGAAACACATTCATCACACTGAGAGCCCAGAAACGAATGGCGGACCAGTGTGTGTGTGTGTGTGTGTGTGTGTGTGTGTGTGTGTGTGTGTGTGTGTGTGTGTGTTTCTGTGTGTGTGTGTTTCTGTGTGTGTGTGTTTCTGTGTGTGTGTGTTTCTGTGTGTGGGTGTGTTTTATTGGATGTTTATGCGTCATAATGATCTGCTGTCTGTGTCTCCTCTCACAATGAATATGTATAGCCACACTAACACAGCCATAAGTCCTGCTACTGCCAGTGGGTGTTCTAGTTAATATATTCCTCACCATGTTCATGGTGGTTTTATTCCAATGAATTTCATTTGTCTGATTAATACTGTTTGTACTGATGCCACCCAGGTTAATAATGTGTGAGCGTGAGTACATGTGCATACCTGAATATGTACCTATGTGTGATATTGAATGTACAAATATACTGAATGTCGATGTCATGGATAATATGATGTGGCCCGGGGGAATGAAGAGACATCACCCTCCAACAGTATTGGGTAACAATCCTGGAAATGTGTCTGTTGCTGCACCTGTGCTCATGATTGGTTGCCGTCTGTCCTTCCCAGGTGAATATGCCGGAGTTGGCGCTCCTCCGCTTCGTGGTATTGGACGATGACTACATCGGAGACGACTTCATTGGCCAGTACAGCGTGGCCTTCGAGTGCCTTCAGCCGGGCTACCGCAACGTGCCCCTGCTGGGTCTGGTGGGAGACCCCTTGCCCCACGCCAGCCTATTCGTCCATGTGGCCGTGACCAATCGGCGAGGGGGGGGCAAGGCTCAGAGGAGGGGTCTGTCTGTGCGGAGAGGGGTACGGCGGGGGCGAGAGTACGTGACCCTACGGAACACGGGTATTAAAGCTCTGGATGATACGTTCCGTCCCGCTAGCGCCCCTCTCAAGGAGGCCACGGACTTGCGGGAGGATGCACAGGTGAGAGGGGTCAAAGGTTAATTCGATTTCTCACACACTTGCAGCGTTGCGAAGAAGTCCCTCTCTTCCATGTAGTATGGACTGGCTCACTTCCCTTCATGGATTTCCAGTCATCTGATTGGTGTAATGTGGGGCTAGAGGGAGTTTCCACCATGTTTTATTTATTTATTTCACCTTTATTTAACCAGGTAGGCCAGTTGAGAACACCTTTATTTAACCAGGTAGGCTAGTTGAGAACACCTTTATTTAACCAGGTAGGCCAGTTGAGAACACCTTTATTTAACCAGGTAGGCCAGTTGAGAACACCTTTATTTAACCAGGTAGGCCAGTTGAGAACACCTTTATTTAACCAGGTAGGCCAGTTGAGAACAAGTTCTCATTTACAATTGCAACCTGGCCAAGATAAAGCAAAGCAGTTCGACACATACAACGACACAGAGTTACACATGGAGTAAAACAAACATACAGTCAATAATACAGTATAAACAAGTCTATATACGATGTGAGCAAATGAGGTGAGATAAGGGAGGTAAAGGCAAAAAAAAAGGCCATGGTGGCAAAGTAAATACAATATAGCAAGTAAAACACTGGAATGGTTGATTTGCAGTGGAAGAATGTGCAAAGTAGAAAAATAAATAAATACAGTAGGGAAAGAGGTAGTTGTTTGGGCTAAATTATAGGTAGGCTATGTACAGGTGCAGTAATCTGTAATCTGTGAGCTGCTCTGACAGTTGGTGCTTAAAGCTAGTGAGGGAGATAAGTGTTTCCAGTTTCAGATAGCAATTAAACACTGGAGTGATAGATGTGCAGAAGATGAATGTGCAAGATGAGATACTGGGGTGCAAAGGAGCAAAATAAATAACAGTATGGGGAGGAGGTAGCTGGATGGGCTGTGTACAGATGGGCTATGCACAGGTGCAGTGATCTGTGAGCTGCTCTGACAGCTGGTGCTTAAAGTTAGTGAGGGAGAGAAATGAGTCACTAGCTTCAGTGACTTTTGCAGTTCGTTCTAGTCATCAATCTATCAATTGTCTGTTCCTTTTTAACAATGGACATCTAATTAGCATAATACTAAGAAGTCCCAACAACATCCGTCAGTTTAAGATATGAAACTTATTAGTTTATTGAATCCACTGCATCCTCCGATGTCGCCCTCCTGCATCTGTGGTGAAAGGTGGCAGAGCTAGAGAGGTGTTTGTCAGACCATAAGACATCCCAAATATTGGTCTTCTGTAGCATCTGAACGGTTTGACCTACAAAACTATTGTGACCCCTCTAACTCATACAAAACACGATGGTGTTCTCCGTTTTGTTCTACGACTCCCACAAGCCTCACGGGACTCGTCTGAAGTCGGTACAGACGATCTGCCAACGTCTGTCTGTAGCATCTGAACAGTTTGGGCTACACACTAATATGACCCCTCTGTGGAAAGGTGAGACTCTCACAAATACGTTCATCAGTTGTTTTTCTCTAGGACGCCCACAAGCCTCACAAGCCAAATTTAAAAAAAAATATATATATATATATATATACGGACCTCCCGGTCGTGGCCGG